>NW_015090793.1:559075-613947 GCF_001431845.1 Calidris pugnax | reverse complement strand
AAAAAAAAAAAAAAAAAAAAGGCAAAGAAAAGAAGTGGGGAGAACCTTTCTTTTTCTGCATATATTTTTAAGTGATACTTGCGCTTTGAAAGATGCAAAAGGAAATCTGTCTTCTTTTCTTTCAAATAGTAGCTGTTTTTGTCTTAAAAGGCAGATTCTAACCTTTTGGTTGGAATGGTGAGGGCAGTCAGGCTTTGGAAAAATGCAGCAGTTCAGGCTGCATATTCTGTTCTCAGTATTTATTAGTTCTACTTTCTCAGCATGCCATAGTTTTAAAATCAGTCTAGGGTGCATATGATACTTAGGAAACACAGTAAAACCATTTTCATTTTTGTGTCCTATGCTTGGCTTCTCCTATTGACCACTATAGGCCGGGAATGCACTTTTAGAAATGCTGTGCTCATGGGTGCAAACCTGCAATTAAGAGCCTACCTACTGTACTGTGGGGTCAAGACTTCACCTGGGCCAAGGAATTGGCCTTGTGGCCAAAATCCATTGCTCTCAAATCCTTATTGAATTTAACCTTGAGTATTTTTTTCCAGAGGCACAAAGTGATTCTGAGGAGGAGGAGGGGTCTGAACCCCTACTTTCATTGTGGGCCGTACACCTGCTGAATTTAATAGCACCAAGGCATTATAGTGCACGGTTCTATTCATCAAAATACTTTGTGCTGGCCATAATTATACAGAGAACCTAGAAATAAGACTAAAATATGTCCATTATTTGCCACTGTTCTCATTTAACAATGTTATTAAGAAGCTGACTAAAACAAAAAGTCTACTAAAGATCCTTGATTTTTACTTGAAGCAGTTGTGCCAGTTTGTGCCTTTTGTCACACTACATATTCCTCTAGGAATTTTATAAGCACTGTTTTTAATTTACTTTTTATCCATCTTATCTCATACAAAAGTGAATTTTATGGCCAGTAACATAAAGAATATCCCAAGGACCTTTTGAAAGATGTTGAACAATACTTCTTTGCCCTATAATGTAGCAGCTGGCTTTTATGAAACTATATATTTTTGTTATATAACCAACTACTTTGCTGTAAAAGTATTCAGTAGTATAGAGCTTTCAGTTGTCAAAGTGTTTTCAAAGGCTTTTAGTGCAATTAGATTGATTCTGAGTCTTGTGTATGCAGTGATAATTGTAATGGCACTATTATTAGAAGGCGGCTCTTTGGGGTTGATAACTTGGAGGTGATTTCAAAATAGAAACTGTTTATCATTACTATATCACTATTTTTATGTGAAGTACAAACGGCAAGACAAGACTTGAAGTTTGCTTATAATGTGCTTATTTTATTACTGGAGAAGAGGAGATTATGGCTCAAGAAATTCATCTTACTCTCTGCAGGTGACATTTCTAATGGTTCTGCTATTGATTCTGGTTTGACATAACCTTTTCTTTTCATTGCCAGCACAATACTGTTTTTGTGCCATTCTGTTCTTGGTCACTGCACACTGGCGCAAGAGAGAGAGGAAGGACAAAGCAGGTGAAGTTCTGTGGGGTTACGCTGACATGGGGAGACACAGCAAGAGGACAAAAGGCTGTGACAAGGCGATAGGACTTCTGCTTCTGGGACTGTATACATGCTCTTATTGTTCAGCCAGGCATTTGTAGAGTCATTCTTTTATCTGACCCTCTCGTGACAATTCAGCGACAAGTGGAAATGCAGTCACTTTGGGCCCAGGTGAACAAAACAAGTCCAGGGTCTTTGGAGCTCCTAAGCACCCATGTTTAAGCACTTTTTAGAAGTTAAATGTGGAATTCTGGACTACAAGAGAAAGGCCTTTCACAGGAGAGGCCAGAAACTCAGAAGTAATGGAAAACAAATATATATAAAAAAGAAAGAATAAGAATAGGAGAAAAATACTGTCTTTTCACAAGAAAATTTTTGCTACTAAATTTTTTTGCTACTAAAACGCAGCAAATCATATAAAAGAGGGAGAAACTTTTCCCATTTGAAGTAACTCATTAATAAACCAGGTAAAACGTGGGCCTATACCACTTACCGAGCTATTTCATAAAATCATTATTATCTATTAGGAAGCAAGCCATAAATGTTTTATTGACAAAAATTCCTTGTAAATATAATTTTTTCAGAAGCTGCCTAGAAAGCCAAGAAAAGAAGCGGGCAGGTTAATTGCAGCTTGGAACCTAGTACTGGAAAATATCCCTCATCTTGACCCCACAAATAGTTATTTTTTTAGTAAGTTTAAGGTTGTGGGTTAAAACATTATATCTTTCTCTTGGGTTGAAGGCAGAGAGAGGTGAAAAATTCTGTGCTAAAACCCAGATGTCTGCAATAGCAATGCTTTACAAGATTGATGTAGACCTCTTCACAAGATGCTTGTTTGTACTGAAAATTGAACCTACAAAGTCTATCTATTTTTCTGCAGAAATTTCTGACTTCTGGCTGAAATGAAACCCCAGAATGTTCAGCTGAGCCCTGGTGACTGCTCAGCAGCTTTGGGAGGTGGGGGCTGCATGCACTGGCTGGCACTGTGATGGTCAGTCTCATTAGGCACAAATGCCCTGTGGTCTCCCTTCTTTTCAAGATGCCACAATGCATCCTGAGATGTTTGTTCTTTTAATGTTTGCTTTATATTTATATTTTTTCTGCTGTTCAGGGCAAGCAAAGTAAAAGACAATTCTCAGAAAGAGAGCAGTTCAGAGAGAATCTTTGTCACTCACAGCTACCTCAGCCCCCTGAGCCACAAGTGTTGGTGTTTGTGCAAGTGTGAAGAAATATCACATTCCCCTCTCTTTTCCGGAGAAGATCCTAGAGATGTGCTTTAGCCAAGTTTGGAAGCAGGGCACTGGGCTGGATGGACCTTTGGTCTGATAGCACAGACTGTGCTGTTTAGTCTGCTCTTTTCTGTTTTTCTTCATGAATTCCACCACCATTACTTTCACTGCCCTAAAGCCTCATTATCCTCTCCTGGTCTCCCATCTCATCCTTGTCCCCAAAAGCTCACATATCTCTGACAGCCCTTCCCAAGTTCCTTACTGATCTCTTGTCTTCTCACTTCACCTCTCCTCCTGGCCAGTGCCCTCTCTGCTGTTGGTGCATAAATCAGTTTTCCACATGTTTCTGTAGAGGCTGGGGGTACACACAATGTTACTACTAAATTCCCTTTCCCTTAAGTGAGTGGAGTTTATTGGAACCTTGGATCCCGTTGCAAAATGAAATCAATGGTAATGGGAATTTCAGGATTAAGTCTGTGGATACCAGAATCTTGATTTACTCTGATTTCTGCAAAGCCTCTGTGAAGTTTATGTCTCTCTACCAAGTTCCATTCTCAAGTAAGGAACACACTTGAATTCAGGTAGACTGAGAATAGGTGCCTTTGTCTTGCCCTCCTCTCTTCTGGGAGTTCTCAAACCCCCCAGTGCAGAAAGCTCTCAACCTACTTTTCCCTGCGCTCTGTTCTGCCATCCAAAGCAGAACACACAAAGGGAAACCAAGACAAACATCCCTCAGAACCATGATCTCCCCCAGTCGGTTTCCTGTACATTGGTTTGCTTTGTCACTGTGAGTCCTGACCTGCAGAAATCTTTGGCCTGTGTAAAAGTTGCCATGAAGGTAATTTAGGGCACAGCAAGGGCCTCTTTTAAAAAAAACAAACAAAGCACAGAACATGGTAATCTGAGTTGACTTTTGTTTTGTGACAATGTAAATGTAAAACTATTTTACTATAACTGTCTAGGAAGTTCTGATGAAACATCTCTTGCCCTGGAAAACAGGGAAATCATTTTTTCCGAAGTTCATATTAGGTTGGTGTTATTGCAATCAGCTTTATGAGAGAGCAATACTCAAGGCTCTGAGCTGGGTCAAATACAGCATGAACTCTGCTTTCCAATATCAGCATCCGAGCAAATAGTCTACTGGTTATTTTGGATTATGGATTTTTTTTATTTATTTGTTTTTCTTAGAATTTGTTTTTTCTCATCTGAAGGCTTTTATTTTGCCCTCAAGCATCAAAGAGAAAAAGTAAAAATATTTTTTGAGGTCTTGAAATATTTCTTTAAGTGGGAAAATGACCTAATGTAATTGCAACTAGTCCATAGCCCTGTGGATTAAAAAACTCGAGGTTTTGGGATCTATTTAGCCCTAAAGATCAAAGAATATAGAGACAGACTTTTACATAAGTTTATGTGATACTATACAAAGGCTTAGATTAACATTTCCTTATCAATTCATCTTTCTATCTGAAAACATTTATCAATTCCTTACTAAACTGCAGAAATATACAGTATAAGTCAATTTTACTACTATAACATATAAAATATTTTCTGTCATTACTAGCAATCAAATGTAATGTGTATATAAACTATAGACTTTCTTTGATTTGTACTTTGTTAATTTATCTCTAAGTATAGAAAATTCAAGCTTGTTATAGATTTCAAGTTTATGGAGAACATTGCCCTACACCCACTAATCCCACCAGGATTTAGTTTATAGCTATTTCATTTTTGATACCCAAGCAGTGAGAAATTTAAAGCAGCACGGCATTCAACGGGACTTTTGTTTTGTTCAAAGCTTAGACACGGTATTAAACACAAGTCTGAAGGGATGCTAACTGCTGTGAACAATACAGTAGATGAATTAATTCAGTATTTCAAATTGACACGTTGGTTACATCTAAAAATTTTTGCAGCTTTGATGGCTGAAGTCTATTTCTCTATAGAGAATGTGAAGCACACAATAAAATCTCAGCACCTTCCTGATAATTTTGTATCAATTATTACCTAGATAGCTACTCTACAGGTAGTTTTTCAGGCTCTTTGGCCAAAGATGGTGATCGCATTGTTAGCCTTCTGAGTTGGATGATAGATATTTATGTTGTGAGGGTGCTGACCCCCTGGAGGTGAGAACACCCACCTATCGTGCCTAACGTTCTGCACATGGAATATCGCCATCGTCGAGGCTTAGAAAGGTTTAATGTATTGACTGTGTGAATGAACATGATCCACTGGAACTCAGCATTATTTCCCATGGTAGAGGGTCAGCCTCTAGTTCAGGTTCTGTGGTGGAGAAGTTATCACTAAAATAAGCGTGGTGACTCATGCAACTGTGACTACCCTCCTGGTAGCATAGTTTGTTACTAAATTTCACTTGAAGACCAAAGAAAGGGCAAAACAAAATAAACATAGGAAAGAAAAGCAAAGCGAATGACCAGCTTCTTCAAAACTTGCAGACCGTTACAGGAAGATAAAAACAGTTGAGACAGGCTGGCAGGTGACAGTGTGGCCAGAGAGAAGGCCACCACAGGGCACTGCCGCTTAGACTATGGCTGTGTCTGAAGCCACTAATGATCTCATAGCTTCTTCCTTTAACACAGCAAACTGCCTAAATTGCCATGACTCGTAGCTGAGGTCAGAATGCTGAGTATTGTGATGTGGCGTCATTTACTGCTCTATTGTGTGACCTTCTGGTCACTTATTGCACAGCTGTGTGAAACTAGGATATTCCTGTATAGCCCCTATAAGGGCTCTGCAGCTTTCATGCTGAGTCAGCACTTACTGCAATGACCCTTTCCAGGCCTTTTGACCCAGCAGTTTGTTGTTTTGTCTTATACTGCCAAAGGATGACTGTATCCAAAATGGGCATCTATGGGTTAAGGCTCCATAGCCCAGTGAAAACACCAATCTGATTTGTGAAAAACACAAATCTAAATAGTACGAGACAGAACTTTAATGGTTACTACTTCTCCCCATCTTCACGTGTATATTTTTAAAGCCAATGACTGATTTGGAGTTGTAATTCTGAAGACAATAATTCTCAGAAGTACAAAAATTCTGTAAAGTGTTAGTAATGTGTCAGCTCAGCTATGCAGATCTTCATCCATACATGTACATGTAGCAAATAGTGACCTCAGGAGAATAAAACTCAACCGTCATCCATAAATAAAATGAGCTGACAGCAAGTTCACATAGTGCTGCAGGCAACATCTCGGAACAGGTTTGCCTGTAGTGAAATCTGAAGGTTTGGATGAACGCAGTGTGAAAACAACACCTACAGTTTCATTGGGTTGGAAATGTCAGCATATCTCAGATAAGACAAGCAATCGGCGCTTTCTGTGCCGGGCCATGGAGGAGAGTTAAAGATGGAATAACATGCAGGGGCTGAAGTGCAGTATGAATCTTTCTTCACATTCCTGGAGAAAGGTCACTTGGTTACAAAATACAGTGCCATCCTTATGGGCAATTATTTTTGTTGAAACCTAAATCTATATTTACATCAAATAAAATACAGGCTTTTGACTTTGGCGCTATTTATTGCAAGATGAAGATATTTATCTCTTGGCTCTCTTTATTGCAAGATAGTATACAGTAAGCAATTGTTAGTTCTTCATCACAGACCTAATTCTATGTTAAAGGTTGGCTGAATTTATAAACAAAGTTTGTGGATAAGCATCTCTGACTGTATGTCTCTGGGACAAAAACTTATCCTTGTGGTAAAAAGAGCTGCATTGGCACTTAGGAAACATGTGTCTCAGTCCTGATCCTGCCTCAGACTTCCTGTGTTATCTTTGACAGCTTAGTCTTTGTTTTTAACTGTAAAACTGGGATGAGACCATTTCCTCCAGATCATTCTTCAACTTATAAAATCTTTCAGTGAGGGACACTTGCACGTGTGTGTCCTGTATCAACCTTAATAAGTCCTTCTCTAAACGAAGGGCCTAAGAGATCCCGTAACAGAGATAAACACTGTAGAAGTGCAGAAGGTGCCATTTGGTACAGATGTGCATCAGAAAATGTTGTTTTGACAAAACCAACGGGGTTTTTTGAGCTCAGTTAAGATCTTAATGAAATTTCCACATGGGATATTTCCCGTTTGGGGAATAAGTTTTTCAAAGAAAATTCTCGCAAGACATCTAACATACACATATTCTCAAGAAGAAATAGTTCAAATTTGCATTTTGGGAGAAATTTTGAACAAATGCTTTTCTTTCAAATCATGGAACAAAAATACTCAAATGTCACAATATCAGTAAAGTGGAGAAAACTAAAAATTACAAAATGAAAAAAACTCCTCCAAATGCTATTGAAATTAATCAGTCTTGTTTAGCACTGGTAATATTCATGCCATTTATTAAGAAATTCAAGCAATTTTTTGACTTACTGATATTTTGAATCAAGCGACAGACTGAGTAGAAAATAGTATGGGCTTAAAAGCAATCCATGTAACTACGTCCAACCTCCTGGAAATAATAAAAAACAAAGTCTGAGAGTCTGTATTTTAATTTGTAGTGGAAAAACTGTCAAAACCTTTAGCTGATGTATTCTTTGTGAAAAAAATTCTCACTGAAAAGTTTTATTTCATTGAAAATTCAGCTAAGATTTCTTTTGTTTTGCAAAATATTAGTTCTAAAATGTTTTCAATATCTTGACTTCATTATCTTTTGTTTGCTTTTACTCTAATATTGATACTTTTTCATTAATTTTCAGATTTCTTCAACATGCATGCTTTGTGGTAGACACTTGAATACTTAGAAGTATTTACAGAAAGAAGAGAGAACAAGTCTGATTTGGGATTCTTATAGCAGCACTATTTTTATAATGTAGAGTTTTTCCTGCTCTAACAATGCACTTTCACTGTGATTTATGAACATTGTATGCACAGTAGTTGCTGTTGAAGCCGTATGAAGGCAAATTATGTCTGTAAGGATATCCGCTGTGGTAAAACGTTAGTGAATCACAGGTAATCCAAAGATAATACTATGTCCTGTTTCCCTTTTATTACCTTCTGCAACTTGAACTTTAGGATGATTCTTTTATCTGTAATGATACCTATTTGGTTTGCCTAGTTCTACCCAAATAGTTTCGAGACAATCTTAGCTTTAAAACTGGCCCGTTGATTTTTATTTGCTTTGGTTTTTAAATTTAAAATTTTAAAATGCAGGGGCTGAAAAGACACCAATGTCATGCATAACATTCCTTCTTTTAAGTAAGAACCAATGATGAGAAAATAATAGTTTAAGTGAGTACTCCTTCTGAACTGTAACAGCTCTAAATCTGGCAAATTTAGAGAAAGGAGAGGAACGTGTTGTTTAAAACAGTCCTAGGACAGGAAAATATGTTTCCAAAGGACAGTATTTTTCAAAAAATTTTCCTTTGAGGTAGATAATCACTGGCAATGAGCGAAGAACTGGAAAAAGTCATAGTCAATATTTTAGCGTGTTTTGGAAATGTTATGAGCTGCTGATAGTTTTTGCCAGGAAAAAAAGGAAGGACAGGGAACTATGAAAAAAAGTTTGCTGAAAAACAACAGGCAATTAATTAGTCCTCATGTTAGCTCATGCCCAGTCAAATAGAAAAACATTTGGCACTTCTGGTGCTCTTTTTTTGGTTGGTTGGGGTTTTTCTCAGGGGAGGAGAGGGGGGGAGGCAGTGGTGGTCTACTTGTTTTTAAGATCCAGACTTGGATTCAACAAAAAGACCTGTTAAAACTTTCACTGGTATTTCTACAAAATGCATCCTTTTATTCCATCTCCCACAAATGTCTCAAGTATATAGGATCTTAAATTACCTTCAGTGGTTAGAACAGAAATGCTGCTGGGCTCTTGTAATTTGAGGGAAACAGCTTTATGGTATTTTATTTGTTTGCCTTTTTTTCTGATGAGCTAAAGGAAAGTCAAGGGTGACTCTTACATTTAAATCTGAAAGTGGCAGTAATCATAACAGTGATTTCCCGTAGAAGAAAACCCTGTAACTTAAATACAGTTCCTTGTGACAGGTATGTCACCTACAATTATCTGTCTTCCTTTTCTGAAATAATGACAGTAAGAACATCCCTTGAAAGACTTATCAGTAAGGGGCCAAAGTTATATATGTTCAGTGGAAATTCATTTCAATGCAGAAAGAATCTCCAATATTTCAGGCTTCTTGTAAAGGAAAATAAATTTAAGTCAAATATGTAAGTGGCCATTGTGTTCCTATATCATGAAAACCAAAGTCTTTGCATAGTGAGATGGCTAATTTAAAATTCTGAAGTGTATTTCCCATTAAAAAGCTGGGTGGAAATGATGCCTGAATGGATAGAATTCCTTTTCATCTAATATTTAGCTGGTACAAAGGTGTGTAACAGTGAAATGTGTTTTCCATATTCAACTCTGCTGTGCAAATAGCTTCTAAAGCAGCAAACATTTATGTCAGTGCTTACCTGGTGCACAAAGAAGTACTCTCCTTAGATACAATGGGATTACTCATGTGAATGTCATTAAATGATGCAGGAGAGGTTGGGCTGACCTGGACAAAATGTGGAACTGGTAGGGAGAAAGATCTACTCATTCATCTCAATTCTATGGAATGGAAGAACAGCACCAAAGATTTCCCAACATTCACAGAAAATCATAAACATGAAGAGTTATATTAAATCCCACTGAGTCAACAGCAACCTCTTAGAGTTAAATTGAATTCCACTGAGTCAACAGCAACTTCTTTATTTATTTCAGTGGAGACAAAGCTTTTCCACTGGACTTTTCTGATATATTTTAGCATAAAATCTAAAAATATTCCATTGTTTGTTGAGGGTTGGTCGGTTTTGGGGTGTTTTTTTGAGGAGCTTATACATCTCTCCAATGAAGCACAATGTTCTATTATTTGTCTGTTCTTGCAGAAGTATTTTTTTCCTCTTGTATACTTCTCACAGAAGTATTTTTCTTTTATGTAGTCATATTTGCTTTACATAACCATCATCTTTTCCTCTTTCCTCTTGCAGTACTGTATAGTACACTGTGCTTTCTTTCACAGGATGGATTTCCTGCAATAGTTTCCTTTTTAATCTATGAAACCTAGATCAGCAAATATGAAAAAAGGAGAAGAAAAAAAGGAGGGATGACCTGATGAGAAACAAACCAATAAGGATTATTGCAATACTGTTAAGAAAGAGGTATTTCTGCCTTTGTTTTTCCCCTAGTTGTCAGTATGTGAGCCCTGAAAGGCTCACTCTCTGTGACAGGTCAGAGAAAACACGATTGCACTTTCTGTGGCTGATCTATCAGGGACAAAAGCAGCACTAGAAATGCAGTTTTAGCAGGAGGCTTCTAATCATGCTCTAGATGCTGTTTCTCAGACATCTTCTTCTGATGCTTGCAAAACCTTAGTCCAACCTATTGCAAGTAAGTCAGCTAGTTGTCAGTATGTGAGCCCTGAAAGGCTCACTCTCTGTGACAGGTCAGAGAAAACACGATTGCACTTTCTGTGGCTGATCTATCAGGGACAAAAGCAGCACTAGAGATGCAGTTTTAGCAGGAGGCCTCTAATCATGCTCTAGATGCTGTTTCTCAGACATCTTCTGATGCTTGCAAAACCTCAGTCCAACCTATTGCAAGTAAGTCACGCTTCTTCCAGAGCATCCTTTATACCACTCCACCCTTTTCTCTCCTTCCTCTCTCTGGCACACACTCCCTCCCTCTGCCTGGGTGCAATCTCACCACCAGTTTCAAAACACAGGATTTCTTCCACCACTTCTCCAGGAGGTGAGCTGTGGGATAACACCGCTCTGAAAGGGAACAGGAACATGGAAGCTAAGCCATTTGCTGCGTTTTCTCCCTGGCTAATAATAGAGCTTTCAGGCTTTGCCTTGCCAAATGTCACAAGATCAGGAATGCGGAGAAAACAGAATTGGGGAGCAGGAGGCTTAAAAATATCACTGAGAGAAATGGGTCCTGGCTTCCTGATTTTTCTTCCTGTTAGTCCCTATTGCACCTTGCAAATCTAGGGATCAGATTTACAAGCAATTTGGACAGAAAGACCTGGAAAAAGTGAATTTGTTTTCTTTTTTATTCAACAAAAATTAAGATTTTTGGAGATTTTTCTGAGATTCTGAGAGCTTTAAGAAAAACATAGAATATCATGTTGCTCAGGATAAAATTCTAATAGCACTGGGAATAATGATATTGCAGCATAATTCCATTATTTTCAGACGGGAGATTTTGTTGGTTTGGTTTGGTTTTTTCCCTTTATAAAGCGAAAAAATAATTGGAAATTATTTTTCTGAATCATCCTTTTCTCCTGGTGAGTGGCATGGTGTAATACACTCCTGTAGCAGATAATTTAGCCAATGACTTCACATTTATCTGTGCAAATGATTTTATTTTTACCTACTTTCTTACAACCTTTTCTCTTTTAAGACGGTGTGTGTACAAACAGGTTTCTAACAGGCTGGCACCCTTTTCTGTACTGGAGGAAGGATGTGAACGCCGGGGTAAGGCAGGGCACCCTTTAGGGCTCTGCTCTGCGATGGGTGGCGGGTGCTGAGCGAAGGTGCACGTTCTGCAGCCAGGCACGAGGCACAAATCACAGGCCATAATCCCACGTAACTATACGTGACATCAGTAAAACAGGATGTGAACAAGCATATAAGTCCCAGCTCACGCAGTGAACTGAATATATAAACTATTACCTTATAGGTTACACAACACGGGTTAAAGACCGAGTGCTCCTAGTGGTGATGTCAGTGGGCTGACTCAAATCCAGAACACCACCTTGAAGTAGTGGGGTGAACCTTTTTCTGCTTCATTTCTTAAAATTGGTTGGTAATCTAGAATTTGCGGCCTGACGCTGCAAAGATTTGTGCTTGTGAGTAACCTCAGTGCCGGGAGCAGGGCTGTTGTAAGCGACGCAGCAGTTCGCTGTCAACGAGTTTCCTTAGACTTGCAGGCTTAGGGGCTTAGTAATTTTTGTAAGGTCACATGATTCATGGTTTTCACTGTTTATTTGTAACGTTTCTATTCCAGCTGAGTGTGGAAACTGCTAATTTATTCCTTTCCACTGTCTCTCAGTTCTTGAGAAGCCATATCCACAGCTCTTCACAGCTGTAACGCGTTCTTAATGCTGCTGAAGGGAACTCTGGCCCTGAATAATTGTAATTTCCATGTTCTTGTCACTTTACTGTCCCTGGCACTGAGAGGCTTTCAATGTTTTGACACATTTCCTGTGCTTTTTCCAGCTTGAAATTTCCTTGTTTGTCTCTTGCATGATGCATTTTAATTCCAGGGTGTGTAACAGCTAATGCATTATTGCAGTCCGCACTGAAGCTCTGAGAAAATAAAATTGGTAGAACTGGAAAAAAGTTTTGGAAACAGAACTGGCTTTTTTAACTGTGTGCGTTCTGTCCCTCCCACCTTAAAAAGGTGCAGAGGAAGGCAAGAAAATGATCAAAGTATGTAAATCTTCCCTACAACTGGGACTTTGTAATTTTGAAAAAAAGGCAGTGTATACGATGAAGCTCTGTAACACACATAAACAGCATAAAGAAGTGGTTGTTCTGTTCCACAGTCAGGAACAAGGAGACTTAGTGAAATAATAAAAGCAGCGCTTTAAATGTATGAAAGTATTTTCTTCCCCTTCATATGTAATTTAAATGATGACTCTGAATTTGTGAGGAGGTCAAGATTATAAATTGGTTCAAAACGGTATTAGGCATATTCATGAGTAATAGCTGTATGAAATACAGTGGCCCAGAGCTAACCTCCAGCTTGAGGAGTCTCTAAACTACTGATTGCTGTCATCTGTCAAGGGAAGGGTCCTACTCTACGTATCTTATTCTTCCACAAGCATCAGCTACTGTCCCCTGTTAGAAAAAGTGACTGATCTGGAAAAATGAAAATATGTCCACTGCTTTTGTTTAAGATTTAATTTTGGTATCCAAGAGCTTTTTAAATAGAAGTGGAAATGCAACTGCAAATGTGTTAATATCAAGAAGTACAAAGAATTATTTAAAATGCTACAATGAAGCATAAATGGGAACAATAGATTGGAATGAAAATTCAGCTTGCTTAGGTGAAATTCTGAACAAAAAAATGTATTTAGATTAGGAACACTCTCTCCCTAGAGCTACTAGAAACAAAAATCACTTGAAAACGTGGACTCTTTGAGAGGGAATCCTGAACTGACATCCGGATGGCGTAAATTAAATGCCACAGGAGGTGAGTTTTCTTCAGTGGGCTGCTGGCTCTGTCACAACAGGCACATCTGGTCTGTAGCTAAGTTGTGTGTTGCATCATAATAGCATACTTCAGACAGTATGGGTCAAGTATGCCCTGAATTACGCCTAATGTGACTTCACAGAATTGATGACTGATTTCTTTACATCAAACAAATCTGTTCTTGGTAGTGGTGTAAACTTGAAGTCAGTCAGCCTTGGGGATTTTTCCTTCAATTACTGAGGACAGATCTGAGCCCAGTACCTCAAATTTGAAATACCTCTCTATGAAAAATTTGTTTCTGATTTAGAACTTTTTGGGATGGTAAATAAACAGTATTAATTTTAAAGGCTTCTCGGAATTCTTAAAAAGTTATGCAAAACTTTTAATTGCTACCAGCATTTCCGTAAAGGGGAACGTTATTTAGCAGAAATGTGTCCTAAAACCCCATCTATCTTGGGCAACACTATTATTTCCTTTTTTCCCTGGAAAGCAGAATCACTGGGAGGGTAAAAGGCAAACAGATCAGGCAGAAGAGATCATGAAGTGAGGGGTCAGGAGAGAGACAGAGATGGCTCAGACTTGTGAGAGGCAGCCAGGCTCGTCCTCATTTTGTGTCATGTGGCAAATACAGATATTTATAGAACCGCAAGATCTTTCCCCAAGTTCTGTCAATGCGGTGGAGAAACTAAAAACTAATTTACACACTTTTTGTCCATTAATGAGATTGAAATACCTGCAGTTTGACTTTAGCTCTAACTGTGTGTTTGGGAGTAGAATTTTATTATTTCACCACACAGTCTGTTTTCAACAAGGTGGATATTTATGGGCATGTGAATGATTCTATAAGCAGTAATTTAGAGGTTAAATTGAAGCATATTTGAAATACTATCTTATGAATTTCTTATTTATTCGCTCAATTCCTCTTTCTAGTGATTTTTTAAAGCATGTGAAGGAGATAATGTATAATTTCTATTGTCTTCTAATAATTTTTGGGTCATCCCTACAAAGCACATTGGAAGTTCTTTCCATTAGTATTACATCAAATATAAGATGATATTATTTTTATTAAAATGAGCTCTTTTGACAGAAGATGGCTTGAATTTTTAATGCTACTTGCAATTCTTGAAGGCTGGGCAGACTGAAAATCTAACTTATTAAACCGAATGGTGTCTGGAAGTTCCAAAGAAACCATGAGCCCTAAAACTAACAAGTATGACATAAATTTAATGGCACAATTGCTTGGTTAATAGGTCATACTTTCTAACCAATGGTGTGTGTTGTGATTAATAAAACACCCTTGCATAAACTAGACATTACAAGGATGTAAGGCTGAAGTTTAAGAATGATGAGCATTTAAACAGAAAATTTTCCAAAATGCTATGATGCATAATGAATGTAAATTAACTTAACTGTGAAGAATTTCAAATACAAAAAGGGATAATTCCAAAAAGAAATGTATCCAGAAAACAGCTCCTGCCAGCACTTAGGGATTTACAAACATTTTGAAAGGCTCACTTAATTTTTACATCACGCAACTTCATTCTAACTTAGTGAAGTTGAGGATAGTTTTGCCCTATTTTGCCTTGTTTAATTAAGAGCTTGAAACTATTGATATTAAGTTTACCAGGGAAGAAAGTTCCCAAATGCTAACTAAGACTGAGACATATCTTAGGAAACTGTGCAAGTCTGTATGTGCATACCTGCCTTTTCTTTTTCCTTATTCTCTACATGCCAGCATGGGATATGCCAGCTTTATGCTGGCTGCTATTCAGACCATGGACCTGAAACAGCAGCTAGAAATCCTGTATAGGATGGAGAAATGTCATAACCTTTCTTGCTTTCTTCCAGCCATGCATCCTGTGCTATTCAGTTGCTAAAGAGTGGCAGGAGAAGTCACACAACAAAGTCTGCAATACCAGAAAAAAGTATAAATTGGAGTAGAGCTTGTTAACTTGGAAAAAGGGCTGTAACCTGTTAGTGAAGTGGCACGAACCTCTGCCTGAATGAACCACATGTAGACCAGAAACCTAAGTGTCCTTTATTAGGCAGTCAGTTCTGGATTCTTACAAAACCTGCAACAAACAGAAGAACAGTAGCTACTTCTTGTTGAACTGGGATTGATGGGCTCACCATGAGAGATTAAAAAATACCCTGAAAAAGAGATGCAGGAGACCTGGTTTCCCGCATCGTTCTGGCTTGGCTGTCTGATTCTGAGTTTCCATCTTCACACTAGTGCTCTGTTAGAAGGGGGATGGAGTGGGTGCATGTTTCTTTCCTCAGACCTTTTTGTCCCTTATAGTCTTTAAATCTTTATAGTAAAAATATTATTTGGAACTTTGATTTCCCACATTTTAGTACTCTGTGAAGGCATTATTGGTTTAGAAAATAATTGAAATCCAGACATCGCCTGACTAACCTGATCACCTTCTACAACAAAATAGCATTGTCTGTCAACATGGGGAAAACAGTAGATATTGCTTGCCTGGACTTCAATTCCACACTGTTTCCCACAACCTTCTCCTGGACACACTAACACGATACAGATTGGATGGATGGTCTGATGAATGGGTAGGAGGTTGGCTCACTTGGTGCACTCAGAGGATGGTAATCAATGTTTTTTTTTCTCAGGCTGGCAGCCAGTCACAAGCTGGATACCCCAGGGACCAATACGGGCTCCTACAGTGTTCAACACTTTCATAAATGATCTGGATGATGGGTTTGAAAGCACTCTCACTACGTTTGCTGAGGGTGGTGAGGTGAACACATCAGAAGGGAGACTTGGACAGGCTGGAAGAGTGAGCTAGTAAGAAGAGTATAAAGTTTTATAAGGACAAGTGCAAAGTCTTGTCACCTGGGATGACATAACCAAGGAGCCTGTACTACGGGTGAGGCTGGGGAGCAGCCTGGCTAAAGGGGACCTGGGGGTCCTGGTGGACAACAAGGTGAACAGGAGACAACACTGCACTGCTGCAGCAACAAAGGCAAATTGGATTCTGAGCTGCCTCCACAGGGGCATTACAGCAAGAGACACTATTCTGTGCTTGTCATGCTGCACATGGAGAACTATGTCCCCAGAATTCAAGAGAGATGGAGACAGATGGGAGAGGGTCTAAAGGAGGCCCGCAAACATGATCAAAGGGCTGCACAACAGGTGCTTTAGCAAAAGATGGCATTTTAAAGTAGCTCAACTAATCTTTAGCTATGCAATCAAATACTAAAATGTTCAATTTCCTTATGAATTGAAGTTGAAAAAAAGTGTTTTGAGGTATGAGTGCTACCTTTTCAGCTACTTTTCCCCCCCAATTTTTCTCTCATTTCCCATTAATGAATTTTAAATATGTCTGTTGTTGGCAGCAGTAATAAAATATCTCCCAGCATATAGAGCTGATAATCATGATTTTCTTAAATTTATCACATTACAGGATTCCATGTCACTGTATCTATCCAGCAGTACACAGCGTTCATCTGAGCAACCCAGCTGACATAATGAAATATAATTATTCTTTTCAATTGTTCATTTTAAATGTAATTGCATTTTTAAATTACTGTGCAATTTAACAAAATCATAGAATATAATTGCCTTCTTTCAACTTGGATATGTTATAGAATATTATCATTTTCTAAACTTCCAAGCATTCTTCTGTCTTTAAACTTACAGTTAGCATGATTTGAATGAATATCTAGTTATTGTTCATTATGAGTCGTCTTGCTAATTAATTGACTATTCTGGGCATAACCTGTAGTCTTTAAATGCGACATAATTTCTGGAGTAACCCTGCTTGAAGTCATGTGGACCTCAATACTATCAGTTTCTTAAATCTTCACAGATTGAACAGCGTGACTAGCAGTGCTCCATGAATTCAGCACAGAGCTGCAGCACAAATGGAGATCACTAAAGAAATTGAGAGAGGAGTCACAAGCATTTCCTGGCTCAAAATACTTCTATAGATGAAAAACAGATCACTTTTCTTCTGGGCTGGCCCGTCTCAAGTGGAGGCAGTTTTAACTGTGGAGCTTAAACGGAGTGTCGGTCCCTGTTGATGTTTGGCTGTGGCTGTAGAGATGGTGGAGACTGTTCAGGTGAGATTTGTGCAGATTTACCAGAATCACCACGAACAGAAGCACGGGCAAGTTTTGGATTCTCAAAGCTGTTTTACTTTACACAGTGAAGCAGGAGCAACAGACTTGCTTTATCAGCTACTGAGCTATTGTTCTCAATGCATTTTTCTTAAAGTGGACAAAAAACCCCATAAATCCATAGCGATTCCTGCTTCAGAGTCTTTACAACGGAAGAATCGAACTTGCTGCTAAGGAATTGAACTTGTAAATTACACATTCATTAAACATAAAGATTTATGCCTTGAAACTCAGCTAGTCAAGAACCAACATCCAGAAAGGGGAATTTTTGAAAGAACAAGTGTTTTATTTTGTTTCCACAATGACGTCAAGAATATCATCGTGGAGCTATTTCACAAGGATTGAAGTGGAGCCAGACTCTTCTCTTCACAGCCCCATGTCCTGGCAGTAGCACTAAATCCTTGAATACTCCAGATTTTCTGAATGGTTTTGTCCTCTTGCAAAATTAACCTCTGTGTAATCTGTAAGAAACAAGTGGTCCCCTTTCTGTGAAATGAGGAAGAGTCAGGACTGTGATTCTTCTGCACCAGCTCAAGCAATGTCCATCTGGCATGATTTTTAACACCCCCATCTCTGTAGTGCGTAAGTCCTTGATGAAGATCAATTAATTCATCTTCTTAATACTCCAGGTGTTTTATCATCACTACTTTACTTGGGACCTAGGAGAATAATAAAGATCAGACAAAAATGATTTATGTACTGAACCACATTTTAGTGGTCTCTGCTAATGACTAAGCCTAGTTATCTGTCCTATCTGCCTGTATTGTCTCAATTTCTGATTTATTAAAACAAAAAAATAGCAACCTTGTAATCTTTCTACAAATGTCAAGTATCAAACACTTAATGCAATCCTTTTAAGGAGAGAGAGAATGAGAGAATTGCGGGGATTATTTATTTAAATTACATGCTTATAGATTCCCTGTTTCATACTACACTTTCTGACCTCAAGGAGTTATATGAAAATAAACTGGTAAAGGATAAACCAAACAGGTAGGGAATAGACACAAGTCTTGAAAGACAGGAAAGCTCCCTGTGGGAAATATCCTCTATCCCCATCAGGCTGGGAGTTTAGTTTTCCCAAGTTTTACCATGAGGCTAAATGGAGTCCTTGGGAAGGGGGTGGGATGGGCTCTCAGTGGTCAGAAATGCAGAGCAGAAGGAATATGCTGTGAGCAAGACAGTAAACATCCTCTCCCCAGAAGCAGCTGGGGCTCTGGTAGGTATTAGCTGCAGTTTGAATTAGGGCACAGAACTATGAGGCTGCGTCTTTTGTTCTGTAAAACTATTTTTGCAATTACTTGAGAGAAGAGACATCTGAATCAAGCATTGTTTTGAAAGTGCTGTTTCTATGCCTTTTGAATAGATGAAACACCAACTCCTGAAGGAAAGCTCTTAAGCATGTGAACAGTAATCTGAGCTTTCATTGTTAATATGATTGAAAACCGGGATACTACAAAGAAGGAACACGGTCTTAAGGGTTTGCCCGCATATTTCGACTTACAGTCAAGTTTAGAAATCCATGCATGAATTCTGGAAAGCTGAGAGTAGAGCTGTCAGCCTGATGTTTTCTATCCCTGGCAGAAAGATAATTTTCTGAAATAAATATTGGCACAAAATATATCATCAAATTCTAGAGTTTAAAGCTGGGAAGATTCATCTCGCTGAAGGGGTGACAACCTGTACCCCCTTCACTACATCCAACACTTATGCAGTTCAGACTTGGCTTCCTCAGGAGTGGGATGTCCCACAGCAGGCCCGTGGGGCAGGCACTTTGAGGCCCCATGCGTAGGCAACCCCATATCATGGGGGAAAATGTATTATGGGGCCCTCCCTGCCCTTGATTAGATAATCTCTGGGTGTGTTACTGCAGTTGGCTTTATGAAGATTTTTCACCCATCTTGGGAAGGCTGAAGGGTTGGATTCTGCTGACGCAGTTCGATCCCCCTTATCCAAACCACTTTTTGGTTACATTTTCACATAGGAACTTCTGAATCCAAAGCTGCTGGATGGTTGGCCTAAATAATGTAAAGTTCAGTCACCAGGAGAGTTCAGTGTTGTGTGCCACTGGCAAAGAGACCACAGAGACCAAGGTGTGAGCAGTGCTTGAGGCCTCTGCAATGGCAGGGAACTGATTAGGAGAGATATGCCCAGATGATCATAGCAGGAAATTCATGACCCGTGCTGTGCAGAAAGATGAAAAAATCCAAGGTTTTCCTCCTCCCCTTGAAGCCACATTTTTAAGTGTACGAGAACTTCTTGCCACAGCTTAGTGCTGTGATCCCATGTTGAGGCAATTACCTATGATGACCTCTAAGTCCCTTTCTGAATTACTTATTCCCAAGAGAGAAACTTGCACAACCTGCACTCTGTGTTCCCAGCTATCTTATGTTACGTTTGAGCATACGAAATGCACTTTTATTGCTTTCTGATCATTTACCAAGTGATTCGGGTCTCCCTGTAACAGTAACCTGACTATTAAGTATACTCTTTGATCTTACGAGTTACTGTGCTAGTAAAATTTTTGTAGCTTTAGATCAGTTACTGATAAAAATAGGGGTCAAGAATCAATTCCCTGTGGCCTTATGGCTAAAGCTCCATTCCTGACTATTTTCTCAGTGTGAACTGCATTTTGCGATCCATCAGGGGACCAAGTTTTAATTCATTGTAATGTCTTTTAGATCTTGAGATCTAAAATCAGAAACTGAATGGTACTGAGTTTAGGAGAAATTCAAATGTATAACAATATAACTTGACTATATCATTTAGACCCGAAATCCTGACATAAAAAGGGAACAGTTGATTTGAAGAGACCTACTTTCCATGAAATCAGGCTGACTGATGCTGAATGTTTCCATAGTCTCTAAATTTAATTGACAGTCTCAAATTGGTTCCATGCTTTTTTCCAGAAATTGACATCTAAGTCCTCTACAAATCCCAGAGTCCCTGCTCTTATTCAGTTTTTTAATCCTGGCACTCCTCCAGTCCTTTGAAATTTCTATAGTTTTCAAATGTTTGTTAATTATGAACAGTGATGGATATGTTCAGAAAGAAAGGTTCTCAGCAGTTTCTTCTAAGACAATTCGATTTAGGTTATTCTCTTCTGATCAGTTTGATTGGCAGAGCTTTCATTTTGCTGCAGTTACCCTCCATTTTTCCATTGAAAGAGGAGGTGAATATTTTGTGTCCCTCACAGCCGTGTAAGGGATAGATTTCCCTTGCTTGTTAATAAAAAAATTACCAATTATTGTTATTCCTCTAGCTTTTCTTACTGAAGTTTCTTAATTTGTTGCTTCTGTGATCCTTGTTATTTAGTTTGCTCCTTACATGTACTTTAAATATAGGTTCTATTATATTACTGCTTCATTATGTCTTTGTAAAACATCAGGACTAGAGTCTTTTGCTTTGTTTGGGCAGAGGTACCTGCACAGCCATTGCAGGTTGTATGCCTGGGAGATATGTTTTACCAGAAGAGCAAACAGTGCATCCCAGTGAACCCGTAACAAATCTGATCCTATCCAGGCTTAGACGGAATGGTTTTTTTTGTCAAGCACAACTTTTTATTCATTTCTATTGATCAGGTCACTATAAATTTCTTGTTTAACACATCCCACTTGGTTTACCAGTCAATTAACGTGGCAATGTTTTAAACCTACCTTTTTTAAAGTCTTCTAAATACATATAATAATGGTTGATCATGTATTTTTTATGCCTTATTTAAACCAGGTATCCAGGTCATGCAGCTAATACTTGGAAACTACTGATTTTATGTCCAGTTTGGGTGACAGATAAACAAAAATGCTCATTATTGGAATCTTTGAGGAGAATTTGACCCTGACTCTTTCAAAGGTAGAATCATAGAATCATCTAGGTTGGAAGGGACATTCAAGATGATCTAGTCCAACCATCAATCATTCCGTTGATGATCAGATGAGGAAACATCTTTGGTTCTTTCCATTTATTTTTAGGAAATAACTTTGGAATAGCTTGACTCTTTTTGTCGAGCTAGTGGATCTTAAATTCACTTAAAGCTTCATTCAATATTGCTAGGGCAGTGCATTAATCAAATAGCAGGTTTGGAAAACAAACAATAAAAATTTTAACCATAATCTTTTGGTGCCAGTGGGTCGGAAGCACCCACTGTTAAGTGCTGCTGCATTTGGCATCACTGCTGAGGAGTCAAACTCCAGTTTCCACAAATGCTTATTAACTTAAAATATCCAACTCTACTGTTTCTCAGAGGTAGTGCAGCAACCCTTAAGGTAGTCGTGATGCATTTATCATGACGCTAATTCTGCTAGTTCAGAGAGGAGCTGTTGTTGTAGTAGCTCACTTTTCTGTTGCTGGCGGACTTTTGCCTTCCTCAAACCCTTGACTCCCCCCTCTATACATTCAGTGAGGGCATAGGGAAAAAACAGAACCATCTCTATATGGATGTGCCGCTGCGAATTGTATTTTCTCTGAACTAAAATCACTTCAGGCCTAATGCTTATTTATCACCCCTCCTCTATTTTTAATTTTCACTTTTTTTGTCCCTTTTTTTGCCAGGCAGGGATCACTGCACCCTGGTCTCCTCCCGCAGTGGGAGCCCTCTCCTCGGCACAGCAAACGTAACGTTACAGATCCCTCTGCTGTCTTCACGAGGCACGTACAAGAGGTGTCGATATCACATCAGACCAAAAACAGTGGGGCGTCCAGGTGTTGATCACAGTTTGAGATTGCTGTGATATCAAACTCGCTGATGTTGTTGTACCTCAAAAAGCCCGAGGGAGGTTTGACCTGAGCCCCAGGAGGAAATGCAGCAGATGTGGTGGGACAAAAGGAGTGACCAGCCCTGCGTGTGAGCTCGGTGCTACGTCTCCACTGAGGGAAGATGGGCCTGTGTATGAGGCTGCACCCTCCAGGACAGGGAGCAGGCCAAGCTTTTAGACTGCCATTTTGTGGGCAGTTGATTTTTTTTGGTTCTCAATAAAGAAGCAGATTTCACAACAAAATCTGGATTCTGGCCAGATTTAAAGCACGAGGTACCTAGGGCTGCATTTATCTCCAGTATATGAAAAATAAAAGACTGGATCTTGGTAAAGATTGAAGAACAGAGGAAAGGAAGACAATTTAAATATTGAATAACTGTCCAAACATCCAGAAATCCAGCGCTCAGCCTTTTGGAGATGTGTGGGACCTTAACATTACATATATAGGTGACTTTGCATACAGGTGATTTTACATATATCAGTGAAGAGTGTTCTCAGCTGACAGCAGCAAGGTAAACTGCAGCTGTGGGGATTTCTGTGTGGTGCCTTGGTGAGCTCCTTGGTTCTCCATTGAGCACTTCTGCTTCCCATAATTCTTGAATTAGCTATTGTCAGAATCCATGAGGTCACTGAGGAGGTATTTTTCTTGCTCTCAGCAGGATAATAAGTTGTTTTATAATTAATATTTAATGGGAGTGTGTTTGGAATCTCCAGGAAGTCATCAATAGTTGATCTGCTTAAAGGGAGGGTTATTTGGGTTCATCCCATCCACAATAATTATGATATGTATAAGCTTGTGGGTAGCAACCACAAAGGATACTGGGATTTGAACCCTGAGGGGAGCAAAAGCCTCTCTGAATGAAGAACAGGTATCTGTGATTCATATAGGATGGGAAATGTACTGTCTGAGAATAAGTATACTGTATAAAATCATACCTAAAGCTATTAATCTTTGTATTTAAACTTTTTTAAAGGAAATTTTTTCTTGAACAAAAAATCCTCAGCTATGACGTGCCTTCATTGCCACTTTCTGAAGCACAAATATGGTACAAAGCTCAAGCAAAACTCACCCACAATACAGATCATCAGACTCCAAAGCAGCTCCAAGAGCCGATATCACAGGTAACAGTATCACTAATAAGGAAAGGAAATAAATATAAAAAAACCTCCTCTAGCCCTCAGGCATAAGCAATCAGTAGAGAACAGCAATGAATAGAATATTTTTTTTTAAAAAAGACAAACAGCTAGTTTATAAAAAATTGCATTTTTTGATTGACAGCAGCTATTTGTGATGTTATGCCAACTTTGGCAAAAAGATCCACCCCACCACAAATATTATTTTCTAAAAACAAACAATTCATTTTGACAGTTTATTAACTATATATTTTGATTTTGTTTTGAATCAACATTCTAAAACTAAACATAGAGTAAACATTTATAGATTTTCTTCAGAAATTATTGAAAATGAAATGTTTCATTTAGGGTGGAATAAAATAGAATTTTTAATTATTTCTTTATAAAGACAGCTGATGAAGCTTTAGTTGTATTTTTTCTAACAACCTGAAAATTCAGGCATTCATACAACAAGTATGGGATGACGAGATACTCTGATGGACCCACAAAAAATCACCACTTCACTCTAGATAAAGAAGATATTGTCATCTTACAGCTTACAGTCCAGGTAATATTGGGGCTTGTGAGCCTGAAAACAGAATATTCGAAATGTTCACTGAATTTCTACATAGGAATTACTTCAGAATTTTGAGTGATTTAGAGGATGTGAACGTAAAGCTGAAAATTTATAAAAAGCCCCAAACCTTTTCTGTCCTTTTGCAGTGTTCTTAGCAGGCTTGGCTGCTACTGGGAGCACATGGTGTCATGGAGTTTATCACTGCTTGTTGATTCTGGTAGACTCCATGTACTGACCTCTTTGCACACTAGCTCTGGTCCTCAACGAGGAGAGGGAAAACACTCCTCTGGGCTTGAGTCACCCTAAATTTTGTCTTGGAGTGATGCCCTTAATATCGCTGGTTCCTATTAATTTCCAGCTTTTTCTCTAAAGGAACTAAAAAGAGGGAGACTCAAGGGGCAGACTCCAATGATGGACCAACAGCTCTCCTAGATCAGGGACTGATCTCTGTTGGCCCCTTGCAATTGGTTTCAGCTCTTGTACCACCAGAATAACTCAGAAAAGCTGGATTTCAATAAAGAAATATAGCCTTTTATTGTCAAGAGAGACCAGTATAAAAAACCCCAGTCCCTTCTCCATATTAGAGTAGATGTAGACTCATTAAAAACATACTTCAAATGGATGCCCAGAAAGCCAAATTACAAATCAATCTAGTGACAGACACAACTAAGAACTGTAATTAAAAAAAAAAAAAAAATAATAAATTTAGCCAGCTTTGAATATCCCAATATATTGCTTTCTTATCACTAAACTGTCTCTTGATATATATATATATATATTTTTTTTTTTTTTTCAGCTCAGATTTCACTGTTACACCTTCATAACCTGGAATTTGTGGACTTGGTCTCGTTTCACCACCGAGTCATGACAATTTTGCAGTGTGTGTTATTAGGTCCCTTTGCCACCATTTGCTGAACCAGAGCACCTGCTTTCGTATTTTGAAGGAGGAAATAAATGAAAACATATAAGTATTGTTGCTGACAGAAATCGAGCTTTGTGCTATGTTGTTTCTGAACTCCGACAGTTTTGAAGCTGCTGGTGCAGCAGAGCACCAGGAACCACAAGCTTCAGCTGAAGCTTCATCTGGATTACAAGAAAATCTGCTGACCTTTGTCAGTGTGTAACATATGAAAAGTGTCAGAAAATAGCAGGAACTGCGGTGAATGACACAGGCATTTGATGAAAAACTAGTGAAAAGAAAATGACTGTCCTAGTAAGTACTACGTCATTATATTTAATACATGTTTTCAGGTGTTCTGACTGTAATTGGTAAATGTATTAGAAATGAAGTTTCTAATTGAAAAGAACAATAACGTGACCCCAAATTAACCAGAACGGTGCATTTTCCTGGGTTTAGTCATACCTGTAGGTACTTTTAGTAAGGTCCTGATGCAGCGGCACACTTCCAGATTTGTAAGCTCTTTCAGTGTGATCTTGTAGAGTTTTGAAGAGGAAAAAGTGAAAACAGAGATTATATTAATCATGCTAAACAGTCTCCAAGGCACCTTTCCTATAACGCTGGAATCTTTATTTCCATGGCAGAGCTGCTTCAGTGCTGAAGGAAGGAATCTCAGGATCCCACTTTGTACGAGGATGCTTTAACCACTGTGGTCCCGCTTCTTCACCTCCTGGATCTTGCTTTACATGCTATGGAGATATGTTTTTGAAGAAAAGTGGTTTTCTGCTCTTCAGACATGAGAATTGTGGGTTTGAACCACCCTTCTGGGCTCCAGATGAAGGCGGTGGAAGTCTGATTACTTGTTTACTCCTCTTAACTGGACATGAAGTCAGAGTTTCATTCAGCACCACCCACTTTATAGGCTTTGTTTCAAAAAATAAGTGTTTCTGAGGACCCTGAGACTGGAGAGATGATTCCTCAGGGTAATTATCTTTTTGGTTTTAGTCATCCTAGCATCCTCCTAGATCATGTTTTATATTCCCATGTCCTCATTCAACTCTAAATCAAAAGAGGGTATATATTTTAGCCTTAAAGGTTAAATAATTTGATAATGCCTTGACACTGAACAATGTCTTTAGGTGATGTGCAAGTCATATTTAAGTGCCTTTTATTTAAGAGGGTCATCTTTCTAATGATTGTTTGAACATTTATATATTAATTTTTCCTCAGTTCCATAGGATTAGAAAAAAATCTTCCATAGAATAAAATGAGGAAGAAACTGAGAAGTATGCGACGTAGAGACTAAACTGAGGAGAAACATTTATTTGAAGTAAGATTTTTGTCTTAGCTGTAGTGATCAGATAAAATCTGAGCACTGAGGCTTTTAAAATTTAATTTGCTGATAAGTCAGCTTTTGTGAAAACCTGATATCCACATTTGTAATGCAAGTTTTGCCCACTGGAGAAAAGACTTGCCACTTAGCTCTCATCTTCTGCAGTTTGTTGTATGGGAAGGGTGGTACAGCATGATGTAATGCTGTGGAAATAAATACTCTTGCCTAGAGACAATTGTTCAGAGTAACTAACTGGGAACAACTGATAGCAGTTGTAATATGAGAGATGCCAAAAGATACAGTGGACTTTTATATCTATAAGAGTTAAATTGACATTATGTGAAGAACAAATCTTTTAAAGATGATCGGAAGGGTATTAGCACCATAACCTACAATTTTGTTTTATTCTTTGGTTTCCACACCATTTTTCATGATGCTGGATTGTAATATGAGAGATGCCAAAAGATACAGTGGACTTTTATATCTATAAGAGTTAAATTGACATTATGTGAAGAACAAATCTTTTAAAGATGATCGGAAGGGTATTAGCACCATAACCTACAATTTTGTTTTATTCTTTGGTTTCCACACCATTTTTCATGATGCTGGAGCTCTTCTCTAGTGGTTTCATCCCCTGTTATTATCCCCTATAATAATATTAAAAGGAAAAAGAGAAAACAAAATGTGTAAGAATTTGACAAACAGAAATGCAGCACTTAGTGCACTACTACCATTGGTTTTATATTTCAGGTTGTATTTCTTTACATGGCTATGTAAATTTGACTTTCTCTGTTAATAGCTGAAGTTATCTAGCTTGTTCTTTAGATCTTTTGTGCTGGAAATAGGCTTTACAAGTGGAAAAAGTGTATTTATTTTCCTCCCTTAGATGTTTCTGTATCCATTTCTGTTTCCATCATCTCACCAAAGAGATGCCAGAAGGCAAGTGCGGCATCTTTTCTCATGTCTCTTGCCTCAGGATGTGGAGGCTGAATTGGTAATAGGGTGATCTGTGCTGACTTAAGCAGGCTCCTGTAGCTGACTCCCTGCTGCTTTTCCCTGGCTCTCTGTGCCCACTGTCTCTAGAGGATCTCAATGTGCAAAGGCAAAGGTGAGAGAAAGGTTTACATGAACACTTTCCTACCTTCTCTGGAAACAAAAGTTATGCTGCAGTGCTAATGCCACTGTTTATTCTTGTGTTTTTCTTGGTTGGTTTTTTTTTTCCTTGTTTTTCACTTTTCTGTTATTGTTTTTATTTCTTGTTACCTGTTTTTAGGTGGAAGACAAGTCTAATATATCCTAAATGAAGGCTCTTCTCCTTATCAAATTCAGTGAAAAGGAGGAGCCAATCCCAAAAGTGAAAGAACAGAGGTTTTATTGCTGACATCTACAATCACTGAGATTGTCCATTTCTCTTTCTCTTTATTTTCTTCCACTGAGATTGTCCATTTCTCTTTCTCTTTACTCTATTTTCTTTGGGGGCATTTGATTTTAGCTATATTTTATTTCAATATTATTTTCCATCCTAAGTCACCAAGACCCTCTGAAGGGTCAATAAACCCCTTTGAAGATGAATAAATGCCTTACAAAAACTATGACTCCATTTTTAAGAAACTAACAACATAGAAAATTAGAGAAGCCTCTGCAGAATGTTAAAAAGGCTTGATGCAGAGGAATGGAGGAAGATTTGTTCAGGGAATTAATAGCTGGATCTGCCTGTATGTCATTCCCATAATTTATAATGTAAGCATTTAGTAAAAGCAGAATGTAACAGTATCTATTCAAAGAGTGAATAAATATTGGGCAGTGTTATGTGACAGAACAACAACCTTTTGTACCAATGACCTCTGTAACAGAACTGACGCAAGGAAATGGATAACTTCTACCAGTCCTCATTCATCATATTCATATCATATGTTGGCTTGTGATTATAGAGGGAGTTTCTTCAGAATGAAAGTGTTTTATTTGCTTGTCTAGTGAGCAGTTTGGGGTTTATTTGAACATTTGAAGAATAAGTTAGAATTTCTGTCACTGGAATTACAGAAAAAAAAAAAGAGTGTACCAAAGATAGAATATCATTAGAAAAATAAAATAGTAAACTGACAGGGGGAGGGAGAAGATAGGACCATGAAAAGTGATGCTGGCTTATTTGAATAGTTAACTGCATTCCCTAAGTAAAATAGCCAGCAACAAAAACCCTCTTTCATCTACCCAGCAGTGACAGCTGCAATTATTACATGAATAAATGTAAAATGAATAAAATGGGGTTTTTTTGTTGTTTTTTTTTTTTAATTTTATATTATTCAGTAATATGCTTTAATGCTTCATTGGCTCTGATGATATAATCTAGTTTTGATTAGCCAGGATTTGAAGAATCTGCTTTCAAATGTTACAGTTCTTTGAAAAATTATCTTCTGAACTACAGAAGTACCACCTGAATGCAGCAACTATCTCAACTGCTATTGAAGAAGAACTAGGATTTAACACATCAAGGACTTGACACTATTGTTTCTTTGTGTATCATAAACACTGCTGAAAAAATAGACCAACAAAAGAAAACACTTCTATTTGTTTAGGTGAAGACAGTATTATGCGTGCAAGTGCTCTCTGTAGCCTGAAAAATAGTCATGAGGAGCTTCTTGGCTTCCAAAACATCCAGGAGTAAAGCAACAAAGAAATTATACATTTCTTACATTAGGGCAGTCAGTTCACACTTCAGATCCTGCCCAGTCTGCTTAGTTGTTCTGTTTGCTGGAACCGAATTCAAATTGTAATGCTTTTATTGTCATCACAAGCATTTCCCTACTCAAATCTCTCTCTCCAAACAGGTTTCACTAAACAACGTACTCAAGTCACTCAACGTGTAATGAAGAAGATGTTTGTTTGTTCTGTCTCTTTGTTCTTCTCCTTTGAAGTATTATGAGGCTGGGCTTTACTACAGCACTTTTTATTGTGTTCTGTAACTCTGCTGTTGTGAGATTGAGCTACATCTTCAGTGACCTAGCAGGGAGACTTTATATAGATATAAAAATATAAATATTAATTTATATGTATATTAAAAATATATATATTTATCTTCTCTGCAGGGTAGTTTGATTCGGGTCTTGTTCTCACTGCTTTTTTTATCCCTCTAACAACAGAGAGTTTAGGTTGTTCTTTTCATGTTATTGTTTCCATCAGAAAATAAATGTACTGATGGGCTCACAACTTGTAACATTTGAGAAATTTCAGTTATTTACAGTCACAACATTCACACTGGGAAGTGCCAGAAGACCACTCTGTTGCTCAGATGGAAAATAGAAAGATAGTGCCCACTCCAGGAGATCTGCAGTCTGCTCATAGGATGAGGCATCACGAAAGCAGAAAACACAGGCCAGAGAGCAGATGATACTGGTGAAGAAGTGGTTAGGAAGGGAAAGGTAAATGGTCTTTGTGACCAACTGCTGATCTAAAAGTCAATTTTCATTTTTCCCCCAAGCTGTATGTGAATTCAAAGGAAAAGGCTGGACAAACAAACTGGCACTTTTTTACATCCTGCCCTGCCAAAGGATCCTGCTGAGGGCCTCCTTGTGTACCTTGCTCCCTGGGCTCTCCCGGCTCAGGCCAATGCAGTGCCCGGGGCAGTAGGGAGCGGGGGCAGGACTCCTTTATCAGTACAAGACCCTCATGAGAATAAAAGGTAACCCCAGTAATTTTGTCATAATCGAGGTCCTTTTTTTTTAAAAAAATAAAAACGAAATATATGAGGGGTTTCCGAGCTCAGGGACCCCCCGCTCGCAGCCCGAACCCCAGCCGGAAGCCGGAAGTCCGCGGCAGCCAATCAGGCGCGGAGGGGCTACCGCAGCTTGCGGCGCGCGACAGGAGGAAAAAAAAAAACCAAAAACCCACAAAAAACCCACCTCACACAGAATGGGCTCTCCCGGCTCAGGCCAATGCAGTGCCCGGGGCAGTAGGGAGCGGGGGCAGGACTCCTTTATCAGTACAAGACCCTCATGAGAATAAAAGGTAACCCCAGTAATTTTGTCATAATCGAGGTTCTTTTTTTTTTAAAAAAATAAAAACGAAATATATTCCGAGCTCAGGGACCCCCCGCTCACAGTCCGAACCCCAGCCGGAAGCCGGAAGTCCGCGGCAGCCAATCAGGCGCGGAGGGGCTACCGCAGCTTGCGGCGCGCGACAGGAGGAAAAAAAAAAAACAAAAACCCACAAAAAACCCACCTCACACAGAAAAAAAACCCGCCACCAGGCACAAAAGTTCGAAACAAACACACGAACCACACAACAGGTTACTGCTGAAGAGATCATATCAAGTCATGGTTGGGACTCGGTCACAGATCGTTAGAAAAAATACTGTGGGTGCCCAGAGGGAGGCCCCACACAAACACCAGGCACCAGGGAACTGGCTGCAGCGAGTGCTGAGACCTGGCAATGATGAGTGATAGAGACAGCACCTGTGTTAGGGGTGAGCAGATCAATGATCTCCACATGGTGGCTGAACTAAAGAAAGAAGTGAATAGACTAAGGACCATTAGGGAGTGTGAAAAGGAGCTAGATACATGGTATCAGGCTCTGCAGACCCCTGTAGCAGAGGGAGATGACACAAGGAACAGAGAGGAATGGAGACAGGTGCCTGCTGGAAGAGGCAAGGATAACCCTTCACAGCCCACCTCACCTTTCCATGTGCCCCTGCATAACAAGTATGGGGCACTGGAGGTTGAAGGTGAAACAAACGAGAAGTCTGAAGAAACACCACCCAGGGTGTTGCCTGAAGCAAATCACGCTCCCTCTTGCATCAAAATCAAAACCTCTACCCTAAAAAAAAAAGAGGAGGGTAATTGTCATTGGTGACTCCCTTCTGAAGGGAACAGAGAGCCCCATATGTCGGCCAGATCCCTCCCACAGGGAAGTCTGCTGCCTCCCTGGAGCCTGCATCAGAGATGTAACCAGAAGGCTGGTTACTCTGGTACAGCCCTCTGACTACTACCCCTTAGTAGTTATGCAGGTGGGAAATGATGAGATCAACACTGGAAACTTAAAAACAATTAAAAAGGACTTTAAGACATTGGGGAAACTCGTTGAGGGATCAGGGGCACAGATAATTTTTTCAGCATTACCCTTAATTGCAGGCGAGAATACTGAAAGAAATAGAAAGGCATACGTGATTAACAAGTGGCTCAGAAACTGGTGCCACCAACAAAATTTTGGGTTTTTTGATCTCAGGGAAATTCACATGGCACCAGATATGATAGCAGCAGACAAAGCACACCTGTCTCAGAGGGGTAGGAAGATACTGGCCTGCAAGTTGGCAGGACTTGTTGAAAGGGCTTTAAACTAGGTCCGAAGGGGGAGGGGGTTAAACACAGGTCAAGCAGAAAAAAACCTCAAGGAGAGCCATCTTTGCCAGGAGGTGTAATGATAGTACAAGGGGAAACGGTTTTAAATTGGAAGAAAAAAGATTCAGATTAGATCTCAGGAAGAAATTTTTTACTATGAGGGTGGTGAGACACTGGAACAGGTTGCCCAGAGAAGTTGTTGATGCCCCATCCCTGGAAGCGTTCAAGGCCAGGCTGGATGGGGCTTTGAGCAACCTGCTCTAGTGGGAGGTGTCCCTGCCCATGGCAGGGAGGTTGGAACTCGATGATCTTTGAGGTCCCTTCCAACCCTAACCATTCTATGATTCTATATAACTTCTTGTTATTAATGTTGCGTTTGAGTAAGACTCATATGTGAATGTCTTCATGGCAGCTACCTTTGTTAAAAAACAGCAGGGAGCTGAAACTGAAACAAGCTCTGAAATTTCTAGCCACAGTGAAGTCTGCTATTTCCAAAAGTCCTGTGGTTTTCACTTTGTTTCTTTGCTTGCTTTTAATAGCTAATTCTTCTTCAAGCAAGTGTATAAATCCTGTATCCTTGGTAGAGAATCTAAAATGTAACATGCAGGTGAAGCACAGAAACCATAGCAAAAGTGTCTTTATTACAGTATGACTATATGTGATCTTACTGTCTGTAGTGGCCATACATCTTTCCTATGAATTAGAGAGGAAACAGGTACGAAGGGGCTACAAAGTCTGTCAATTCGATCTCCTTTCTCTTGGAATCGCAGTCAAAGAGCAATATGAGAGCAGAACTCAGATTTTTAATTAGACCAATGGGTCTGATTTTGGCTTGGAAGATGCTGTCCTGTGGTTCTAGGAGGTCAGTTTATGTGTTTTGGAGTGTTCAGCTGTACCCTGGGCCTAAGCATGACTTCTCTTACATTTAAATTTGATCAGCTATCTTTTCATTAAAAACTTGCACTGTGATTTTGCATTATTTCCTGTGGAGCTGCTTTTGATGACACAAATATTATGACTTGAGACCTCAGAATTTCCTTAAATAATTAGAGAAGTTGGTGAAGAGAATTAGATTTTTTTTTTTTCCCCAAACACAGAACCAAGAGAGGAAAAGGAATATTAAATCAAACGACACATCCACAGAACACCAGAAGCCAAGAGCTGCAGTGCATGTCGAGAGAGCAGCGTGGAATTCACGCAGTGCATCTCAGAGACCATGGGAGGCTACGAGCAACCCAGCGGTGTCAAACCACCACCAGGTAAAACAGTTACACAAGTGTATACTGACAGTCTCACAGCCTAACTGGCATCCTCTGCTTCCCAGTCTCTCCTAGATCTTCCATTTGTTCCCCCCCTGCTATCCCCATGCCTATAAAAACACAATAATTTCAGCAGCTAGCCAGGCTGTTATATATTTACTACAGCAGAGTACGCTCCTCTGGTTTTTGTATTTCTTGATCTCTTGATTGGGTGTTTCTTCTGGCCCAGTGAGTTAGGTCTCTCCCTCCTGGTGCTTGCACCATTGTGCCCTTCTGTTTTTCTCCTGCCTGGAGATGAACGCCTGGGCTGTGTACCCTCTTACCTGTTGAACTGCTAGAGTAGGTCCATCATCAAACCACTTTTGACTGACCCAGATTGGGTTACACTGGAAGAGAGTTGGGAACAGAGACCCGTCATCTGGTGCAGCTGATGTTAGGAGCAGAATTGCATCTGACAAACACAGCCATAGCTGGCCCATAACATTCAAGTATAACTCTATTTTAAAAAGTGTGAGGCACTGGAATTCAGTTTAGGTTACAATCATTAATTTAATGCAAAAGATCTATCACTTTTTACACTTAGTGCATAAATGTATATTTATACTCACCTGCTTCCCTGAATAAACTGCTTTCCTATTTTAGATCCTCACCTGGCTTTCTGCAGACTCAGCTTAACATTTGCTCCTGTGGGTTTGGTGACATTCTCTACTTTGTTTTTTGACTTCTTGCTCTTTTCTAGCACAATCCCCACTAGCTCTGCAACCACATTCAGGTCTACCAGGTTTCTCCTTTCTCAGCTTTGTGCTTCCACTGCTGTTGCCTCTGATACCTGGAGAAATTCGTTCTTGGCCATGACAGCCTTTTTTTTAAGCTTTATAAATATACTCCTTTAAAACTCTCTTACAAAATTCATCCTAAGCTTCTTTGCTTAGAACTAGCACCTCTCTATTCTCATTTTTGTCAAAAATAGTATGTCCTCTCTTGTTTTTCTGTGTTATAGTACAAGACCTTCAGGAGTAATGCTTTTCCTTTTTTACAGCTGTGATAATCCAATGCATGGGAGAGTTTAGGAAGCTTTGTCTGGGGATTGACAAATGGATATATTTCTGAGGAAAAAAAGGCACAGGATTATGCTTAACTAAGAATTTTGCTAGTTCTTTTGCAGACATGAAGGGGTCATAAGCCCTTGTCAGTTTTTTCTTATTAATTTGTTGAATAAATGGTATTGTCCCTCCCTACAAACCTCTACTTTAAGGTTTTTCTGTGCAGAGATAATGTTATTTTTGTATTTCTTAAGAAAGTTAAAGGCTTACTGCATGCATCCCACCTCACTCTTACAGGTGTTTTGTTTCATTTTGGGATAAATTGCCTGTAAATGTTTTGTGGCATACAAAATACTACTTTGAGGATCTCAGGTCAGTATACGGCTGTACCATGAGGAACACTGTGAGGATGGCCAAACATTTTGCACACCATTGTTATTCATCGAAAAACAATCCTTAACAAAACCCCAAAACATTTTGCAATTGTCAACATTTTCAATTTTCGTAAATTTATAACAGAATTTTGTGTGCTGATATCTTTGGCCTTGTTAACATTTTTACTGACCATTTCAAAGCAGTTCTTATTGGCAAGAATTCATACTTTTCATAATGCTTTTTGTAAAAAAAAAAACAATGAAGTACATGAGAATTCAAAAAAAGAATGGTAAAGAAAGCAAATATAATGTTAAAAATTACAACAGAAAATATTGCATACCTGAAAAATTTTCTGTGTTGCATTTTGGGAGAATTTTTTTTTTCTTTTATTAGCAGATGAAGTCACATCTGTAACTAAATGAGAAAGAAAAATGTCATATACTTCAAAGTTTTCTCACTGTTTTTATTATAAAGCTAACTGAACATGTTTTTGAGTGGATTCTTTTGGTTGCAGTTTCCAATAACATTTTATTGTTGAAAAGCTATTGTCAGTGTGCTGAGATAAGGCAAAAAGGAACTGGTGATTATTTTTGTTGGCTGTTCCAAAGACTTAGAAAAGGAAATAATATTTCAGGAGTTTCTGAGTGAATATACCAAGCAGGATGAGACGTTTCCTGAATAAGCAGGAATGTGTGGCCCACACCTGCAGAAACAGGCTCTGTGGCTTGGTATAGCTGAGGACTGGATTTTCTGCTTTTCAAAGTTCAGTTTCCCCAGTGAAAGTTCCCTTCCTCCCTTGCTCAGTATTGCAAGCTCCCTGTCTCTGATGGCATGAGGCACCTCTTAATGGAACAGGACACATTGTTTTAGGATTATTAGATTCTCAAGCAGCCTGCCCAAACTTGTTCTGAAGTCAAAATGCCTGCTGAATCAGCTTCAGAGCATTATTCCACTTCTCCTGTAAGTTTTATGCAACACTGTGTTTTTCCCTTCTTCTTTTTTTTTTTTTTTTTTTTGTATTCTGCCTGCATTGTTCCCAAATGGTTTCTTAAATCTGAGCTCATATCAGAGGATTAAAATATTACAGTGAATTAAAATGATCACAATTAGTACAGACATAAGTAGTACATTATTGAATTAAAAAAATCAGTAGCTTGATCCTTGGTTCAGTGGTGCAATACGCCCACAAATTCAGTGTGCTCCAAAGTTTGCCTTCCCTGGGGGGAGAATTCGGGAGAGCTGAGCAAATGCTCACCCCCAGCTCTGCCTTCGGTCCCACAGACCAGCATGGAGGGGGCCAGCCCAGCCCCATATGGAGAAAATGCAAAAAAACCTCTGTCCCTGCCTCCAGGAAACAAGAATTGCTTAACTCTGATCAATGTTTATAAATACTTAAAGGGTGGGTGTCAAGAGGATGGGGGGGGCAGTCTTTTTTCAGTGGTTCCCAGGGATAAGACAAGAGGAATATAAGGAGTTCCACCTAAACATGAGGAGGAACTTCTTCACTTTGAGGGTGGCAGAGCCCTGGAATAGGTTGCCCAGGGAGGTGGTGGAGTTTCCTTCTCTGGAGACATTCAAAACCTGCCTGGACAAATTCCTGTGCAGCCTGCTCTAGGTAGACCTGCTCTGGCAGGGGGGCTGGACTAGATGATCTCCAGAGGTCCCTTCCAACTTCATGTGATTCTGTGGTTCTGATTGTGTGATTCTGTGATTAACTGGGAAAGGTGGACCAAGGCTTTTCTGGTTTTCTGTGATCACTCAGGTACTCTGCATTATTCTAAAACAAGAAAATCTGCAAGCACACATGCAAATAAATAAAATGGTGAAGATGATGTCATTCTAAGAAGACCAAAGAGATTGTAAAATGCCTTCTCGCACAGAGAGAGACATCGAACTATGATAAGACAAGAACAAATGTCCTCAAATTATGCCAGGGGAGGTTTAGATTGGATATTAGGAAAAATTTCATCACTGAAAGTGTTATCAAACATTAGAACAAGCTGCCCAGGGAAGTGATGTAATCACCGTCCCTGGAGGTATTTGAAAAATGGTTAGGTGTAGTGCTGAGGGACCATGGTTTAGTGGTGGCTTTGGCAGTGTTAGGTTAATGGTGGGACTTAAAGGTCCCTTCCAATCTAGACAATTCTACGGTTCTATGGTTAAAATTTAAGTAGAAGCAAGGAACAGAAGTAAGGGCTCCCTTTATGAAAATATGATATCAGGTCTTCAAAGGTATTTAGGCCCTTTACTTAACTCTTACTTAATGGGGATTAGGCATCCAAATACCCCTGAGGATTTGAGCCACGATCAATATTTCCTTAATCACCCCAAAGTCTTCAGCCTGTTTAGAGAAACAATGTCTCAGAAAGCCCCCATTCAGATTCCTGTGCTAGGTTTAATGCCACCATAAAGCTACAGAGGGTTTTCAAGTGTCTAAAAGCTTCAGATGTTGAAGCCAAAATTACTTTTTATATGACTCACAGACCAATACATCACTTTCTTTTTTCAGCGCTGTTATTTCCTGAATAACCCTGCTAAAGCAGAATTGCATTGGGAAGAATGAGCTATAAGGCCAGAGTAGAGGTTATGTATTGTAAATAAGAAGGATATGCTTTTTTTATTTTAAGTGTAGTCTATTCTTTTTTTTTAATAATCCCTATGTATACAAGTTCAGCATACTCCTTTTATTTACTTCACATACTTATTACTGAGAACTTCTTTTCTTCTACAATTTATATTAAATTCTGGGCAAAGAAGTTGTCTTTGAAAAGCACCTGGAAGTTTAATAGTTTGTGACTTTTAAGCTTCAAACCACTCAGGAATGAAGCAGCAACTCATTACAAGCACTTGTCGCTTTTCTGTCTTATCTGAAGTTTCTGTTCTCTTGAGTGACTTTTAACAGCATTAAATCAACACCATCTACTCAAGAGTTGCCAGTCTACTACTTTTTTGCCAGATGATCTTTCTTTTAATCTGATTCTGTGGAAAGCAGCAGGGTATTCCAGCTCTACAATTTATCTGCAATCACAACAATCAAAGCTGTTATTTTCCTTATTCTGTAACAGAACTCTGCTTTATCTCATATCGTGGAATTTTCCTTCCCTAACTGACAGCAGCAGCTCAGGCCAAAAGCTGAGACAATGACAGCAAGACAGAGGAGAATAGCCATGTCTGATGGCATCCTCTGAATGTGCTGACTGTACTGTCAGAGGAAAATAATAATACTCTATGATAACAAATTTGTGGCTGACTAGCACCTGACATTTGGCAATCTTCTCAACATTTTGGTCAATCAGAACTTTGTGGTAGTGGCAGAGCTCTTGTTTCTTTTACTTAAAATCAGCTAAAAGAAAATCCTCTAAGCCACAGATTCACTGTAGCAAGCTGAATTTTTGGGTGCAATGGCAGCAGAAGCCAGGGCCTGAAGACATCAATAGTCGAGGTAAGAATAGTTGTAGTAAATGAAAATTCTTCTTCCCACAGCTGGCTGTTTTCCCTCTCTGCTGTGGTTACTGCCTCCAAGGGTAGAGGCTGTAGGACAGAGCTTAGATTTGCACCTCAATGCTCCAAGTCCAATTTCAGGGTATTCTCTTAACCCGCTGATGAGAAGCTATAGAAAACCCACACTAACACAGTGGACTGGAGCTGTGATTCTGCCACCCTGACACAGGGATAACAGAATTCTGGAGAAAAGGGAGAGCAGACATCTCAGGGCAGCGAGGTCTTGGGCAGCTACAGGTAGCTTTGACATCTGCCAGAAACTGCCTGTTCCGGGCATCACGGGTGGAAAGAGTTAGAGTGCTGGCTGGGATTTACAACCATCAGCTGGCCTTGTGAAATTGCATCCGAACTCTGTAACTGAGGATGCCTCAGCCAGCCAGGAGGAAAGCCTGAAGGCAGAGAGAAATTCTTACTTGTCTTCCAGCTTTCAGCAGCTCAGAAAACTTCTAAAGTGTTTATGAAAGACTGGAATTCTCAACCTGAACAGCTTCGGTGTTCTAGCTGCCACTTTGGGTTTGGATACTGTCTTGTAGTTATCTTTAAAAATTCAACTGAAAGGGAAGGCATCAGCGTTGCTGTCTGTCTTTTCTTTAACAAATGACTTTCAGAGGAGGCAGAAACCTGGTTTCTCTGCCCTCTTTGTCTGCAGGAGGGTCAAACATACATCTCTCATGTCCCAGAAGTTCTGCCTTCAGTTCCTGGTTTAAGGCAAGGACAATAGAAGTTTATTCACCGCCCTTCTGTTGAAGCTCTGCCACTAGGCAGAAAGAAAAACAAGGCTGAGAGGACCAGAGAGGGAGAAGAGAATAAACAACAGGGAATATAACTCTCAGCCCCACAATACACAGCCTTGCCCAGGAAGAGGTCAGTCCACATGCCACTCCTGTATTTTTTTTTTGTGTGGATTCTTCATTGCAAAAATGCATAAACAATCCTTGGGGCAAGGAGCAGAGCCCTCAGGAGGGACCACATCAGATCACTGAGGAACCTCTTCGTGTTCCCTTCGTTTACAGTTTCCGTGGCTTCTGAACCTTATGCTCTTTCTACAGACATTAAGTCTACATGGTATATTGTTTTCTGAAGTCAATATGGCCTGCCTAAAGCATGAGCCAGACAAAAGCTATAAGACAAAAGAGTGCACTCATGAGCAAACTAATTTACTTTTTCTCATCAGTACATACTAAGCTGTATTCTGGCTTCTGCATGACTTTAGCATTACATGCAACCCCAAAGATTTTCAGAACCCAAGAACTAGCTGTCACATCAAAATCCTCATTGGGCAATATTGTCCTAGTGTTAAATCAAAGATGTTAATAGCTAAAACCAGCATAAAGTTGTCTTAATAATGTGTTAGCTCAACTCTTCTTGGATAAGTTTCTATTCAGAGATCCGCATAATCCCTGAGACCAGAATTTGCCACTGCAGAGGACGATAATATCTTCCTTTCCGATGTCAGGCATTCACCCCAGAGACCACTGAGGCAGTGACAGGAGTATCTGATGAACCAGAAACAGGCTGTCCATATCTCACAATCACAAAGTAGTAATAAGGACAGCCTAGTAACATCAATCTTCTCTTGCAAGCTAGCCCTAGAATTTGTCTCCAGATTGCAGTGTTGGCTACAAAGTCGTTGCTAGCTCTGCAAAGTGATACCGAAATATTCATTGCAGGTAATAACAAGAACACTATATACAAGGTACAAACCACCTCAAATGCATTCTCAACCATGTCGTTGCTGAGCTTTGTGTGGTTGCAGCAAATGTTTTATGTGGCAAGAGCGTATTTGATGCATAGGCTCTTCAAAGTTCCTAAGTGCTTGAACTCTCAGATTTTTACACCCAAATTGTTTAAGCATACGATCAATTCATGTCAGTTGATGCAGTGATATCTCTCTGTGTGATCAACATCTGAACTTTAAGTTTAGTTAGGTGCCCAATTGATTTATGTAGGGTTTTTAGTTACCACTCACTTTGCTAGAGGTACTTGCCTTCCACATAGCACCCACATCTGAGGCTTAGTCACCTTCAGCTTCTCAGGAACTAATTTAAGAAGGTTGGCACCTCTTAATAGGGGAATGGCCACCTAAGTGCTGAATTGCTGAGCTCTTTCCACTAACGGTAGAGATTGCCTCCTGTGTCTCATCTTTTAACTTAAATTTCTCATCTAAGTGACCAAAGTTAGGCAGGATGAATCCAGGCCCAAGTCTATTTTTGCTTAACATCTTAATCACTACTAAGTATGAACTAGTTACTAACAGTGTCTCAGTTACTAGGCTGGTGACATGTAGCTGAGTTGTCTAATTCTATCTGTACACAAAGGTTACAGTATTTTAAACATGGTGGCAGTTCTCTTTCTGGACATTTTTCTTTCTGTGAGATCTCTTTCTGTGGATTTTCTCCACAATATATTTTCAGCTGTTTAGGTAGTATAATTGACAGTATTGTTGGTTTGAAAGACTGCATATGTAATCTAGCACAGACAGCGTTATGTATGTAAACACTTAATGAGCTTTTGAAATTAAGGGAGGAGGTATAATTTTACATAATATCCTTCGAATACAGCGAAATTCTGATCTACTGTGATCTAAAAGAAGAAACAATAGTACTACATCTCTTGTATTTTGTGTATTTGAGGAGACATGCCCATGGCAAGCTAAAGAACAACATGACCTTTCTATAGAAAATTATAATTAAAGCCTGCCTGAGTTCTGCTAGTCTTCAATGGTCGTCATTTAGTTCAGTGGCTGATGAACAATAAAGCACACTATTGAATTGCTGTCAGCGAGAACGCAGCTCATCACAGCCTCAGAACTAGGGCTCAGTGAAACTCTCCGAGTGCACCTTCCGAGCTGACACTGTGTTATCCACGCAGCAAGTAGCTTGGTGTTCAGTGGTATGGTACATCCCTTCTTCAGAAGAGACCAGGCTGCAAAATAGTTTATGCAACCATAAAAGAAGGTGGCTGTATGAGCAGAATGAGAAGATGTCATTTCACAGGTGCATTCCCATGGTGAACGACAGCTAAGCACCACAAAGCATTGAAACAGGTTGTAATTTTAACGATCTCCAAATAAAGGAGGTGATGTTTGCTAAAAAGTCTGTCCAAATCATGAAACTGGGGCTCATGCTCTGTAGCCTGTGCTCTCAATTAACCTCTGAAACCTTAATTTCTGTCTATAGCAAAATTATTTCCAAATTATTTCTTTGAAAAAATGGTTATGGGCAGAAACACTGGGGCAATAAACATGGGAAATGAAGATCTCAGTGTCTTTACTGTTTTCTGCTGGGCAGAACAAGGCATTAATTAGCATGTTGTCTTTCATATACTATGTTGAGGGTGTTGAACTCCTAGTATACCAGGAGTACTGTACAGTGAGCCTAGATGCTGATGAGAGGGTGCTTTCCAGTTTATTTGCCAGCTGTTGAGAATGGTTTGCTACATTCTTTATATGATCTATCCCTTATTCAGGGAAATAGTTCAAGGATAATACTTTACACAGGCAAATCAATGCATATTGGGAATTCCTAATTTCAGTTAAGCTCCTTTTCTGCTGTTTACAACTATTACTTCAAATATATATATAGGGTTAAGACATTTGGGTTTTTCTGCTGTTTACAACTATTACTTCAAATACTTATATATAGGGTTAAGACATTTGGGCGTTTTACAGGAGAACTTATCATTATTTTGAATTTCTGTGTTATTTCAATATCAATTGAAATCACTTCAGAAGAAAATAAAATTTCAGCTTTATGTAATAATTAATGACTTTGTCTCGTCTCATCCATATTTATGTAATCCACATGAGGTCACCACACTGCAGATACCGTGTGACATGGCCAGTTGCTTCCAAGCTGAATTTCCTCAAATGCATTCTCAACCATGTCGTTGCTGAGCTTTGTGTGGTTGCAGCAAATGTTTTATGTGGCAAGAGCGTATTTGATGCATAGGCTCTTCAAAGTTCCTAAGTGCTTGAACTCTCAGATTTTTACACCCAAATTGTTTAAGCATACGATCAATTCATGTCAGTTGATGCAGTGATATCTCTCTGTGTGATCAACATCTGAACTTTAAGTTTAGTTAGGTGCCCAATTGATTTATGTAGGGTTTTTAGTTACCACTCACTTTGCTAGAGGTACTTGCCTTCCACATAGCACCCACATCTGAGGCTTAGTCACCTTCAGCTTCTCAGGAACTAATTTAAGAAGGTTGGCACCTCTTAATAGGGGAATGGCCACCTAAGTGCTGAATTGCTGAGCTCTTTCCACTAACGGTAGAGATTGCCTCCTGTGTCTCATCTTTTAACTTAAATTTCTCATCTAAGTGACCAAAGTTAGGCAGGATGAATCCAGGCCCAAGTCTATTTTTGCTTAACATCTTAATCACTACTAAGTATGAACTAGTTACTAACAGTGTCTCAGTTACTAGGCTGGTGACATGTAGCTGAGTTGTCTAATTCTATCTGTACACAAAGGTTACAGTATTTTAAACATGGTGGCAGTTCTCTTTCTGGACATTTTTCTTTCTGTGAGATCTCTTTCTGTGGATTTTCTCCACAATATATTTTCAGCTGTTTAGGTAGTATAATTGACAGTATTGTTGGTTTGAAAGACTGCATATGTAATCTAGCACAGACAGCGTTATGTATGTAAACACTTAATGAGCTTTTGAAATTAAGGGAGGAGGTATAATTTTACATAATATCCTTCGAATACAGCGAAATTCTGATCTACTGTGATCTAAAAGAAGAAACAATAGTACTACATCTCTTGTATTTTGTGTATTTGAGGAGACATGCCCATGGCAAGCTAAAGAACAACATGACCTTTCTATAGAAAATTATAATTAAAGCCTGCCTGAGTTCTGCTAGTCTTCAATGGTCGTCATTTAGTTCAGTGGCTGATGAACAATAAAGCACACTATTGAATTGCTGTCAGCGAGAACGCAGCTCATCACAGCCTCAGAACTAGGGCTCAGTGAAACTCTCCGAGTGCACCTTCCGAGCTGACACTGTGTTATCCACGCAGCAAGTAGCTTGGTGTTCAGTGGTATGGTACATCCCTTCTTCAGAAGAGACCAGGCTGCAAAATAGTTTATGCAACCATAAAAGAAGGTGGCTGTATGAGCAGAATGAGAAGATGTCATTTCACAGGTGCATTCCCATGGTGAACGACAGCTAAGCACCACAAAGCATTGAAACAGGTTGTAATTTTAACGATCTCCAAATAAAGGAGGTGATGTTTGCTAAAAAGTCTGTCCAAATCATGAAACTGGGGCTCATGCTCTGTAGCCTGTGCTCTCAATTAACCTCTGAAACCTTAATCTCTGTCTATAGCAAAATTATTTCCAAATTATTTCTTTGAAAAAATGGTTATGGGCAGAAACACTGGGGCAATAAACATGGGAAATGAAGACCTCAGTGTCTTTACTGTTTTCTGCTGGGCAGAACGAGGCATTAATTAGCATGTTGTCTTTCAGATAGCATGTTGAGGGTGTTGAACTCCTAGTATACCAGGAGTACTGTACAGTGGGCCTAGATGCTGATGAGAGGGTGCTTTCCAGTTTATTTGCCAGCTGTTGAGAATGGTTTGCTACATTCTTTATATGATCTATCCCTTATTCAGGGAAATAGTTCAAGGATAATACTTTACACAGGCAAATCAATGCATATTGGGAATTCCTAATTTCAGTTAAGCTCCTTTTCTGCTGTTTACAACTATTACTTCAAATATATATATAGGGTTAAGACATTTGGGTTTTTTACAGGAGAACTTATCATTATTTTGAATTTCTGTGTTATTTCAATATCAATTGAAATCACTTCAGAAGAAAATAAAATTTCAGCTTTATGTAATAATTAATGACTTTGTCTCGTCTCATCCATATTTATGTAATCCACATGAGGTCACCACACTGCAGATACCGTGTGACATGGCCAGTTGCTTCCAAGCTGAATTTGAGACTTCTGCATGCTGTGTTTGTAGCTGGCTTTTTTTTTTTTTATAGCGGGAAGCTCTGATGAGTTCTGTAAAGCCAAGGAAGGGAGTGGCATCTGTTATTGCTTGTTTGCTGCAGCTAGCTTTTATAGCACCCTACTGTTTCAATAGTTTCATGGAAAGAGGAAAATATGCCACCTTCAGGGTTGGCTGGATTCAAAATTAGCTGCTGTTATTCTTTCATTAGCTCAGCTCTTCTTGTTAGCAGTTTTGCATCATGAAGGGGGCCTGATATTATAGGGTTTTAATTTTTATCAACTTGGTGATTGTGCTGCCTTTGAGGGAAGAAGTTCTCAACATCAGAGTTTTTAACTGTCTTCTGCTTCACCTACCTTATGTAATATTTCCTCGGTTTCAGCAAGCAATAAGTGCTTCAGTTCTGATTCTCACTTCTTATGAAGCTTCTCTGTTTTGAAAATAGCCTTTCTAAATATAACTTGTTTTAAAAAGTGTCCTTAAATTTAAGCAGCCATCCCAAAAGTCACTACATCCTATTAATAGCTACTGAAGAGACAGCTCTTATCTTTCTGAATTTGGCACAGAAATGGTGTAAGTATTGTCAGATAACAACTTCCCCAATTAACGTAAATAGCGTATGCTCAAATGGCTATTGTTCCTAGCAAGGAAACCACCAAGGTTGTTTCATTTTTTGGACACATGAAACATTTTACTAGTCATTCAACATGGGTATCTGGAAGTTGTCATTTCCAGTTTTATTAGCGTAAATAGTATTAGCAATCAAAGTTCTGAAAAAGGGTTTTTCATCTTACACATTTCAAGAAAAAGGCATGACTAGTGCACTGAATTGAGACAGAAGCTAGCTGAAAGCAAGCATCACATTGTGTAAAACATTTTCTCACCATTACTGTTTTCCTCTAAGTCTCCAGAGAACTATTAGTATCTGTAGATATTTATAGATAACTTTTCATAGGTTTAACCTAAGAATGGTTTGGGTTGTTTTTTTGTTTGTTTTTTTTTTTTTTTTTTCCCTGGAAAAAAGGGATGTGGAAAGAATGCTGTTTAATGCTTTATTTTATTATTCTGATAACACACCCCTGCATTGCTCTTTGCTCTTCAGACATAATGCCCTGACATTACTTTTGATACAGCACTATATATATTTAAAACATACATTGCTTTCAGGCCTTTTTTTTCTAAGATAACAATCATGTCTTAAAAACAAATGTTTGGTACTAGGGGGAAGAATGCTGTTGGCTAAAGAGGTTGTTGCAAATGTTGGTGAAGTGCATGTAAGCCTTCTGCAATAGCTTTACACTTCTTATTTAAAGATTTCTACTATATACTTAATGTGTTAAATATATCTGTCAGCAGCTAATAAATATATTTATAAGCACATAATATAAAACACTGTAAAAAGCTGAAGATGAGATAAATTGCTTCATTTTAGTAATTTTACATATGTGTGTAGACTTTGTATTATCCCACAGAAGTGCTATGTCCTGGGCACTGGTCTTAGCCAAGCAGATGAGAGAAAACAAAAACCTGATGGAATTTCTTTAATTAGTTTGAATTCATTCCTTAGGGAGAAAAGCAGATAAAACTAAGAGCATCTTGGTACAAAAATATTGTCTTGAAATAAGTGGGTGTGGAGGTACATTTATAGCAACTTCACTTTCTGAGAATAAATCATAAAAATACTATTATTATCCATTTTCGTGTCAATCTTGAGTCTCCTCCTCTTTCTAGTACTGTGAAAAGGCTGTACTGACAGACAAATTCCTAGGAGCTGTTTCCAGAAGGACATGACTTTGACATGCTAAGGTCTTCATTCCCCTAACCCTATTATCAGGCTGCCTGCCTGCTCTTAATTGCTACTTAATTGATTTAGAAGGAATATGCTGGTGCTTTATTGACTAGAATTCTGAGAATATTAAAAGCAGACTGATAAAACTTTAGATAGTAACTGGAAAGTAGAAGATTGAGAAATTGAGAACTGACATCGAGCGCATCTGCATCTCCTGGAGTCTAACTGAAGCAAAGGGTGCTTTCATACACTAAAAGGCAGTGAGAGTATCTTGGCCTGTTGTTTTCCTGTCCACCTATGGCTCCTGTGCCCATTTTCATTCCGAACATTTTTTACGGAGGTAATATATTGCTGTTTTTTTTTAAAACATAGAGGTGGTACCTCTGCTGATATGGGGGAATTATAGCTAGCTCTCATCGTTGTTACTCATGTTTGTATAGAAAACTTGGCCCTTGGAGTGCACAATGGTATGTATAGTCTCCTCCACATACACAGTCCTGAGAAACGATGCATCGAGCAACACCTACTGCAGGTATTTATTTCACAATCAATATCCATTAGTTCTAGTCACACATTTTGATGTTCTTGTTTGCGGTAATACTGGTCAGCGTACGTGAGTAAAGAGCAATCATTTCACATTCTTTGTGAATTCATTACTTATGTGCATTAGTCACGTATGATCCTTAAAAAATACCTCTGCTGTATTTTTCTCAGGTTGCCCAGCAGTATTTTCAATTTCAGACTGCTGCCTGTGTTACAAATGGGTATTTGGCTTCCTAATGTAACAGAACACAAACGTGTAATTAAGAGTGAGGAGAACAATTTCTGCAGCTTCTCCTCAGTCAGGTTTCTACTCATTTAATTTGTTATTGCAGTTGTTGGAATACAGTCTTCGAGCACAGCTCAGCCTGTGGCTTGCTGAAAAACTTTTGGTCAGTGTTTGAGTGGCTGCTGAAGCCATGCCCTCTTTCTGCTCTTTACAGCTGCCTGATGCTCCTAGAAACATGAGCACGTTCTTGCAGCATGCTGCAAATGGCCTTATATGTACAAATGATCCCTCTTCAGAGATGAATAATTATTTCTATGATAAAAAGCTCTTTTATCAGTATTTGTATTACTCCATTTAATTTTTACATTATTAATTTAAAATACAACTTCAACCAAATTATTCACATTTCCTCATGTGAAGAATTCCACCTAATTCCACCTAATAACTGTACAATCTGAAAACACTTTACAAAGTATCATGAAAACCCCAGCACATGAACGAAGGATTATTATGAATTCAGATGAGTTTTAGTTGTCACAAGTATATTTGCTTTAAAAGTGTCAATACTGTGCTCCTCTCTCATCCTCAGCTCCCCTCCACCCTCTGCACTTTCCCCCGTGCCTCCTTATTTAGAAAAGAATGCACTAATCTGCATTAAAAAAAAAAGAAGAAGAAAAGTAGCCTTTATTTCCTGTGATTTTCTGCAATTTTCCTTTAGATTCAAACCTTTAAATTATATAGGGAAATATGGTGCCACATTCACATGCAAACTATTTTTAGAGAACATGAATAATTACACCAGATGGTTGTTTAATTCTCTTGGCATTATCTCTACTGTACATTTATGTCTTAAAGTAATATTTCCTTACACTTTTCAATATCTGTGGAAGGTCATGGGTAAGTCCCATTTCATTATTTATGTCTGATCCCTTTTATAGACATATTTCAATGCTACAGCTGTTGGGGGGCTACAGAGATGCTGATCTGCAGGCTTCTTAGTAAACTATTCCGCTCTCAGAGCCAAGGAAGTATGTTCATAAGAAAACATTACATCTTTGACAGCAGATTGTTGTTAATGTTTTATATACAAAGGAGCAGTAGTTATTTTATGATTGCCTCCATTTAATCTTCCGAGATTTGCTAAAATTACCCCTTTCAATTGCCTCTTCATTTTATGCAGCAGCGAAAACAGGAGAGGTGTTTCTTCACATTCCGCGTACCTTGACTGCTTTGTGAGTTGCAGAGGAAATTTCTGCAGTTCAGTCTGTTCGGTTGCTTAGTGAAATTACCGAGGCAATTACTCCCTTCCAAATTCTTAAACATTTGGACCCGTGTAAAAGATTTATTCTTTAGGTGTTATTTCTGAAAGCCACAGATTGTTATGTGTCAAAGTTAATTCAACTGAGGTAGAAAGCTTAAAAGCACATATTCTCAGGGTGTATCTGGCACTAGACTGGAGGATGAAAATTTTGTATCAGGAGAACTTTTGAAGTGTATTTTTGTTCTGCTTGAACAAAAATAAAATCTTTCAAACATTTACATGGGAATGGAAATATTTTAAAGTATCTGGCTTTGGCTCCAATACTCAAGTAGTTCTGTTTAATAAGTATATTTATAACCCATGATGCTTACAGAGCTGGCCTTAGTCATGGAAGCCATCTGCTGTTCTTAATTGCTAAATTTTTGATCCGGCATTTCTCTTGATAAGGCAGAATAAGCCTCTACTTTTGTTCCCATGCGTACGACTAGTGTCCTAGCTGTGGGTTAAGGAAACTTTTTGGCTCTAACGAGTATGCTGGTATATTTTGATTTTGCTAAAAAGGTTCTGATCAGCTCAGCTTAGCCTTGGCAATGGAGGCATGTGAGAAACCAGAAAAATCCTGGTGATCTTTGACTTTTCTGAAACTGGAAGTGTCTGAGTAACCCAGTAACTGGCTCCTACATAGAAAAACTTGGCTATATTCAGCATTAAAAAATGCATTTGACTGATTTCTCCTTCTATATATTTCTGTACACCTGCAAGTTATGTGCAAGAAGCAAAAAAAATCGCGCTCTGTGCAGTAATTGACCTTTTATTATACTCAGACAGAACAGGGTGTCTGGGCTATGAAAAGAAACGTAGCTTAGGAAAATAAGGGAAGGGAAGGGAAGGGAAGGGAAGGGAAGGGAAGGGAAGGGAAGGGAAGGGCCAGTACCACTTTGCTAGTTTGGTGTCAATAGGAAGTCTCATCTGGTCAGATAATTCATGCATTTGAGATTGTAATCATGAATATTTTTGTCATTTCCTATACGCTTGTGTAAAAGAACTGCTCTATGTAACAGGAATCTGATTAATTACATAGTTTGTATAGTAGGTGTCAGGAAATAAAAATATGAGATATTGTTCCTGGTTTACAATATACCTTTCTTGTGAACAGCATGTAACTGAGATGCGTGTGTGTAACTTTTAACAGGTAACTCAGGACGGATGAGTCCTGAGTGAACAGTAACATGGATGAAAGCATTAGCTCATTTCCAGCTTATGTTGCAAAAGAGTGCTGAGACTAGGTTCAAGTTATGCTTATTTAACTGTATGATTTATTGTTCTCATGGCATTATTTTTTCATGTCTGTGTTATTGGATGTGTCCCTTTCTATATAGGTGTTGAGCAGAGTGGGAGGATGAATCCAAACTCTCAAGCAAGTTCAGTGAAGGTGCAATCTCAAGGAGACCGGAGCATTCTCTAGACCAGAAGGCAGTGGTGGGCCCTTCCTTGGTGGACAGAAGAGGTTTGGGCCAAGTCAAGGAAAAGTTCTGCAGGTGAATGCTAGCTATGTGAATTTAGTACCTGACCTCCCTTGCAATTTCTGTGCATATAAGACATAAGTGCAGTTCCTATAAGTTTGTTGTTTTTCTTATCTTGCTTGGGAGGCATTACTTCCACTCTAACCTAGAGTAACTTCTTAGCTCCTATCAAACCTGTGTAGTATATGCACTTGAGAAATATTAGGAAGAGAAAAGACAAAATGTGGCAACACACGTCAAGCTCATCAATTCTGAACTAATATAAATATACTGAGCAAGTGTGACATGTTGATGCAAAAGACCATTTTCTTGGCATATGGAGAAGAGAAATGCAGGACTCAGCCACAAATGTTGATGTGCAACACAGAAAACAAACTGCTACTAGAAAATTATACCTGTCTCTTAAGTGATAAATTCTTACCATCACTCAAAGCTAAAAGAAATTCCACATCTTTGTCATTACAGTTCCCACATATATGACTTTTTTATAATCTTATCTAAAGAGAAGCTGTCATTTTAAATAGAAACATGACATATCCAGATAGATTATCTAATTAAGTTTGTAACTGCAATATAAACTACAGCGTAGAAGGAAGAAATATGAGCTAAAAACCAGAGTTGTTTAGTGTTTAGAGCTCTAAGGTAACACAGCTGAATTGTTCACTTCACAGGGTTGTTTTAGCTTACTGAGAGCTAGCAAAACCTCTGTGCTGTACAGTGTGGTCTGCACTGTCAGGTCAGATGTGAATATCCTGTACATAGAAACCACTAGTGGAACTGTAATAACCCGGGGTTTTTTGCATCAAAATTATGAACTGACAACAAACAGCAAACTCGACTTTTAAATCTTTTTCAGCAACATTTAGCGGAATTGTCAGGCATCAGTTAAGCATCAGTGCTGATATATTATAATAGAAGAGTAATGAGGAGAAATTACAGGCTTCCTTTTTTGTGTGTGTGGACATAGCAGTACTTCTTTTTCATTTTTTTTTTTTTTGTTCACTAGCTAAACAGAGTTTACCAAATAAATTTTGAGAGTGTTGCAAAAATTATTACCAGAGCTCAGTTTTACTGGCAATTGTGCTCATCACTGTGTTCCAGAAGAATATCTCTCTCCAATTGAGTTTGACCATGAATATATCGTGATGAAAACACATTTGGCAACAACACCTGAAAGAATAAGTCTTGCAGTCTCTTCTTACAGTGGGGAAGTAGTGTATTAAATGTTTGTGTCCTTATTTGAATAGTGCTTCTTTTAAAGTAGAAATGTTTCAGCCAATGCTGTCTGTCTGATTGCTGTCCACTACCTTGATACTCTTCATCTGGAGGCAGAATCTTCTGATGACAGATCCCTGTCTTCACCTATGGAGGAGTCATTCCTCTTCCTCCTGTGTTGTTTTGACAACACAAGAAGAAGACAAGAAGACAACAAGAAACATTCCTGTTTGTCATGATATTTGAGAAGAGCAGAGCTTTCCTACCTACAAAGCACTACATTGTGCACATTGAGCCTACTTCCTGCTTAATGATGGAGAACTATCTCAAAATAAACTGGGAAGTGGCTATACGGTAGGTTAATGCTGAAGGTTGAAAGTGCTGTAAATGTGTCATAGCACGGTAATATTACTGCCTAACAGTAAACAACAGAGCTTAAAAGACACTATAATTTTCTTCTCATAAAGCACCTTTAATCATAGTTTTATTGTACCTTCAGCGTTTATTAAGGCAATAATGCAATTATTAATAATGTAAGCATGACTTTATAGTAAAAGCTGTAATATCAGGTGTATTACCAATAGAGTCATCTAGTTCAAATGGAGTCTGCATCTCCCACAGTAGGAGGATAGATATGCCCTATCCCCAAATTGTCAAAGTTAGTAGAGTAGCAAGTGATTTTCTATAGATAGGGCCAAATTCAACTCCCCATATTGCTCCAGACAACTTAGGAAAAGCTTCAAATAGCTCTATCACATTAGAAATTGGACCAAATGGTACTGTGGGCAGGTGTCACTATCTTTTTTTGAAGGGATTTATTCAGCTTTCCTAAAATTCATTTGAAAAAAATCTGTCAATCTGCGTTGTAGATAGTGTCTGACAATTTGATGGATGGATCACATTTTCTGATATTGGTAGAAAAGTAGAACACCTCTTTCCACAGAAAAGGGCCATAAGATTTGTGTGGAAAGAACCTTCTTCCTTTGTCAAGGCAGTTGAAAGACTACTATAATGATACATAATGTTAGGCAAGAGAAAAGAGATTAAAAAGTTCATCCTTCACCCTCCAAGGCTCTCCCTGAAGGTGGTGCAGCCTTCTGCATGAAAGGGCCTGGTGTTTTCATTTCAGTACTGATTAGACAGGGATCTGCACTGCAAACAAACCAGAAATAGTCACACAAACATCCTGCTGGCAGTGCCAGCAAAATGGGGGAGTAGTGAGCTGGCAGAAGCAGTTCAGAAACACCTATTCTCCCAGGCTCCTTCCTCGCTTGAGCTGCAGGATACTGAGGGAATTTTGCATTGTTCTCACATTCTCTTATTATACTGGAACATCAAATATGTTGCAATTCGGGATTATACTGCTAACCCACACTGACTCCAGTACTGACCAGTGCAATAGGGATCCTCCTCAAAACCAGTTATGGAATAAAGTCACAAGATCCTCTTCCTGGTGGGCACTACTATATTCTCTCCGGGGCATCTTTCTCCATAGTTGGCAATACATGACCTGGAATAAACACTTCTAGTGTAAAATGTTTTTACTAGTTTGGCCCTGACACAGAAACCTGCTTTTTAAAGGAATACACAGTATTCTAAAATTGTAACACAGGACTTTCTAACTTTATCAAGGATTAAAAGGAATAAGTTATTTAACCAGGTTTCATCCTCATGCCTGATTTCTTGTCATGTCTCTTGTGCCTGCAGGACAGTCCTAAAGTCAGCAATGAGCAGCCCACCAAATCCGCAAGTAGTTTCCAGTAGCAGAACTTTTTTACATTGCAGGAGTACCTCAGACTGTTGCCAGCATTTCTCCAAATCTCAGCAGGCCATCTCCAAGGGTCAGCTAAGCCAAAAAACACTATCACCCCAACTGATTATTTTTTTTTCTATAACCGCATCTAGTCTCTGTCAAGGGCTGATAGAGAGGCATATTCATTGTCCTCATTTATGGGTTTGCACGATGAACGTGCAGCTTTCTGAAAAAAGTTAGGCGCTTAAATCTGTGATGAGAAGATGCAATCTGGAAAGATCCATTTGTCTGCCAGGATACGCTGTACTGCATCTGTAACTAGGCAGATTTACAGTCAAAATCACATTCAGACTGGTGAAGTCTCACTGGTAGAGTGCATCATTTCAAAGGCATCTTTAAATAGAATGAAAAAAAGGAATTTCTGTGAAACAAAACTATATTCCTGTGGGAGACAGAAGTTAAGAAATGAGCAGTTGGCTTAATTAAATCAGTCATCAGGACTGGAGATTGTAGAAAGCTTTGGGGAAGATGATGCACTTACTGGTGTAATTCTACCTAAGAAAGAAAATGTAAAATCAATACAGTCATTTCAGTCTGTATTTACTTCAGAGAGGGGAAGCCAAGGACAGGATATGTCAATGATTGGGGTCCACTTAGAGAAAACATGCCAGAAGACAGTTTAACATGACTGTCGCTAACTAGAAAATCCCAGGAAGCAAAGCTGATGCGTTTATGTCATGATTATGTTATTATTTGGTTTATCTGTACCTGTTTCCAAATGTAGTTAGGAATTCATGAAAGAATTCTGTTTTATCTTTCTCATCTTATGATTTAAGTGTTGTCGAATTACATCAGAGAGGCTGCAAATTCCTTCTGTGCATGTTGTGATGAGGACCAACCCTGAAGTTTTGGCATTTGCCTATTAACTCTCAATGCCTATCGACCACAGGTGCCAGTCTCAGGAAGGCATCTTCCTGACAGATACTAAACACTGCAGGACAGTGAGGGAAGAAGCTGAACCTGAGGTGTCATCAAGTGCACCATGTTGAGTACAAGGGAAAGGGAAGAGGACAGTCATGATGGTCCAGAGGCTGGGGCATATTAAGCGTTCCCAGCATCTCCTCCTGAGATTCCTCTGAAATCCTAGTGCTATGTTGAAAGCTCTTTCCTCTTGACACAGCAATGCTATTTGCACAGTTTTCTTGGCAAAGTTCAAGTAGCCAAAGACAATCAAATTTTAAGAAATACAGCCTATATAAATATATATACACACTTTCAGAGGAATCTATTAGAGAATTAAGTACATTGAATCCTACTTCATGGCAATTCAAACTGGAAGGGATGAAATGAATAATGCCTTCTCCCCTCCCAGGCTTTATTTCCTCACTTCAGCAACTAAATGGGACATAAATAAGTTCACATGTACTCAGCTTAGACACCACCACATCAAGTAAAACACAATTGTCACTGATTTTAACATGCTACATTGTAAACTGAGTCAGTTCAGATGCTGCTATATATCCTGGCTGAAATGGTACGGTAATCCTTACAGCCATCAAAGGTTAATTGGACACAAATGCCTTATATGTCATTAGTGCTGAGTTTGCATTTAAGCCACAAAGAAATTACTCTGAACTTCCCAGACTGACCATTGCCAAGAAGTCATCCATGTTTTATGAAAGAGGTAGCCCTGTGTGTTAGGTTATGTGATTAAAGGCCCATCTCCACAAACACTAAGACTCAGAGAGGCTTGATGGCAAATGAGGGAATCCCAATAACCTCATGAGAGAAACAAGACCCTGCCCTGTCTCCTCCCAGGGCTGCCAGAAGACAGTTATTGATGCTCTGGGGGTCACACCCATCACCATTAGTCAATGGGAGAGGCTTTCTACATCACCTCACAGGCTGATGGAGGTTTCTGCCTGCCAAGTTTTGGGGTCATTGTAGGATACTGGGGAAGATTGTCTCAGGATTATACAATAATTCAATATGAGATGTTTAGGGGAGGAACTGAAGGCAGAGAAAAGGAGGGATCAGCATGCTTTACAGAGGAACAAGCATGAAAATAGAGGAATAAGGATAAAGATTAAAGGGACCAGCTATATTTTAGCTGGTTAGTACACATGTCTGGCCAGGCCCTGTGTCTGATGACTGCAGTCTGTCCTGCATTCTCATCAAAATCCATTTCTAACTACTTGTGGGAGTGAGGGAGTCTATCTGCTGTGTGGGAGGGGTCTCTGAGTGTTTGCACAAGGAGTTAGACCCCAGGTCAGAGGTCCCGTGTGTCTGTGGTGAAACAACTGGAGAGAGCAGAGCTTGTGTATCTTGTGTAGGTGTGTGTGTTGGTGTGTATGAAGCTTGATGAGCTGGTGGATAGGGTAAGGGATTTGGTACCCTGGTTTTGGAGTGGTCACAGGTCTGGGCCACATAGCAGAGAGATGAACATCTCAGAGTTGGCTACTGGAGGGAGCAAGGGAAATCCAAACCAGTCACTGGAGAGACCAAGGGGACTCGCAGACAGCTACTGGTGAGGTCCTAAGAATGAACCAGGTACTGAGGAGATCCATTGGTATGTGTGTGTCTGTGCATGAGGCATCTGAAGACCACGGGCTCTATAAACCAGGTAATGCATAGATCATCTAAGGACACTCATGTTGACCTGTGTGGCTGGTCATGTGCATGTGTATATATAGTGTGTGTAAGTGTGCATGTGTGTGTACGTGTACATGCTTAGCCTCACTATGGCTGGACATGGGGACAGGGAGCCATGGCAACCTTGCCACTGTTGGGATACTGGATTTGGCAAGTCCTAATATCTGAAGCTGACAAGCAACTAAAAAAAGCCTTCCTGCTAAGAAGTTCAGTGCCTCTGAGACCATCATAGATTACTTCAAGTGTGTATTGGCCAAGTTTGACTAAGATATTTCTGGAACAAAATAAAAATCAAAATAAAAGAAAGAGTCATATATTATACTGTCCCACTGAGACAGAATATATAAATTCGCCTGGCGCTCTAACGAATGTTAAATTGGCACATGAGATCAAGAGCAATATATTTTCTACTAAGAAACAAAGTCTGCACTATCAGCAAATAGAAAGATATCTTTCTGGAAGGTTATACAGTGTCTGAGCACAGTACAGTGCCCTGTGCTGAACTCTTGTAGCACTGAAAGTTTTGGAGCAAAAAAAAAAAAGACTAGAAATGGAAGTTGAGTGTTACTATTTTGCAACTACAATGTTGGAGGTTCTGTGCAAATTATGTGCATTATCATCATCAATGTCGTGCAATTTCAATGGGTAATCATGTGTCCTTGTTACTCTCTGTGCCAAAATAA
>NW_015090793.1:540631-558410 GCF_001431845.1 Calidris pugnax | reverse complement strand
GAAGGGAAGGGAAGGGAAGGGAAGGGAAGGGAAGGGAAGGGCCAGTACCACTTTGCTAGTTTGGTGTCAATAGGAAGTCTCATCTGGTCAGATAATTCATGCATTTGAGATTGTAATCATGAATATTTTTGTCATTTCCTATACGCTTGTGTAAAAGAACTGCTCTATGTAACAGGAATCTGATTAATTACATAGTTTGTATAGTAGGTGTCAGGAAATAAAAATATGAGATATTGTTCCTGGTTTACAATATACCTTTCTTGTGAACAGCATGTAACTGAGATGCGTGTGTGTAACTTTTAACAGGTAACTCAGGACGGATGAGTCCTGAGTGAACAGTAACATGGATGAAAGCATTAGCTCATTTCCAGCTTATGTTGCAAAAGAGTGCTGAGACTAGGTTCAAGTTATGCTTATTTAACTGTATGATTTATTGTTCTCATGGCATTATTTTTTCATGTCTGTGTTATTGGATGTGTCCCTTTCTATATAGGTGTTGAGCAGAGTGGGAGGATGAATCCAAACTCTCAAGCAAGTTCAGTGAAGGTGCAATCTCAAGGAGACCGGAGCATTCTCTAGACCAGAAGGCGGTGGTGGGCCCTTCCTTGGTGGACAGAAGAGGTTTGGGCCAAGTCAAGGAAAAGTTCTGCAGGTGAATGCTAGCTATGTGAATTTAGTACCTGACCTCCCTTGCAATTTCTGTGCATATAAGACATAAGTGCAGTTCCTATAAGTTTGTTGTTTTTCTTATCTTGCTTGGGAGGCATTACTTCCACTCTAACCTAGAGTAACTTCTTAGCTCCTATCAAACCTGTGTAGTATATGCACTTGAGAAATATTAGGAAGAGAAAAGACAAAATGTGGCAACACACGTCAAGCTCATCAATTCTGAACTAATATAAATATACTGAGCAAGTGTGACATGTTGATGCAAAAGACCATTTTCTTGGCATATGGAGAAGAGAAATGCAGGACTCAGCCACAAATGTTGATGTGCAACACAGAAAACAAACTGCTACTAGAAAATTATACCTGTCTCTTAAGTGATAAATTCTTACCATCACTCAAAGCTAAAAGAAATTCCACATCTTTGTCATTACAGTTCCCACATATATGACTTTTTTATAATCTTATCTAAAGAGAAGCTGTCATTTTAAATAGAAACATGACATATCCAGATAGATTATCTAATTAAGTTTGTAACTGCAATATAAACTACAGCGTAGAAGGAAGAAATATGAGCTAAAAACCAGAGTTGTTTAGTGTTTAGAGCTCTAAGGTAACACAGCTGAATTGTTCACTTCACAGGGTTGTTTTAGCTTACTGAGAGCTAGCAAAACCTCTGTGCTGTACAGTGTGGTCTGCACTGTCAGGTCAGATGTGAATATCCTGTACATAGAAACCACTAGTGGAACTGTAATAACCCGGGGTTTTTTGCATCAAAATTATGAACTGACAACAAACAGCAAACTCGACTTTTAAATCTTTTTCAGCAACATTTAGCGGAATTGTCAGGCATCAGTTAAGCATCAGTGCTGATATATTATAATAGAAGAGTAATGAGGAGAAATTACAGGCTTCCTTTTTTGTGTGTGTGGACATAGCAGTACTTCTTTTTCATTTTTTTTTTTTTTGTTCACTAGCTAAACAGAGTTTACCAAATAAATTTTGAGAGTGTTGCAAAAATTATTACCAGAGCTCAGTTTTACTGGCAATTGTGCTCATCACTGTGTTCCAGAAGAATATCTCTCTCCAATTGAGTTTGACCATGAATATATCGTGATGAAAACACATTTGGCAACAACACCTGAAAGAATAAGTCTTGCAGTCTCTTCTTACAGTGGGGAAGTAGTGTATTAAATGTTTGTGTCCTTATTTGAATAGTGCTTCTTTTAAAGTAGAAATGTTTCAGCCAATGCTGTCTGTCTGATTGCTGTCCACTACCTTGATACTCTTCATCTGGAGGCAGAATCTTCTGATGACAGATCCCTGTCTTCACCTATGGAGGAGTCATTCCTCTTCCTCCTGTGTTGTTTTGACAACACAAGAAGAAGACAAGAAGACAACAAGAAACATTCCTGTTTGTCATGATATTTGAGAAGAGCAGAGCTTTCCTACCTACAAAGCACTACATTGTGCACATTGAGCCTACTTCCTGCTTAATGATGGAGAACTATCTCAAAATAAACTGGGAAGTGGCTATACGGTAGGTTAATGCTGAAGGTTGAAAGTGCTGTAAATGTGTCATAGCACGGTAATATTACTGCCTAACAGTAAACAACAGAGCTTAAAAGACACTATAATTTTCTTCTCATAAAGCACCTTTAATCATAGTTTTATTGTACCTTCAGCGTTTATTAAGGCAATAATGCAATTATTAATAATGTAAGCATGACTTTATAGTAAAAGCTGTAATATCAGGTGTATTACCAATAGAGTCATCTAGTTCAAATGGAGTCTGCATCTCCCACAGTAGGAGGATAGATATGCCCTATCCCCAAATTGTCAAAGTTAGTAGAGTAGCAAGTGATTTTCTATAGATAGGGCCAAATTCAACTCCCCATATTGCTCCAGACAACTTAGGAAAAGCTTCAAATAGCTCTATCACATTAGAAATTGGACCAAATGGTACTGTGGGCAGGTGTCACTATCTTTTTTTGAAGGGATTTATTCAGCTTTCCTAAAATTCATTTGAAAAAAATCTGTCAATCTGCGTTGTAGATAGTGTCTGACAATTTGATGGATGGATCACATTTTCTGATATTGGTAGAAAAGTAGAACACCTCTTTCCACAGAAAAGGGCCATAAGATTTGTGTGGAAAGAACCTTCTTCCTTTGTCAAGGCAGTTGAAAGACTACTATAATGATACATAATGTTAGGCAAGAGAAAAGAGATTAAAAAGTTCATCCTTCACCCTCCAAGGCTCTCCCTGAAGGTGGTGCAGCCTTCTGCATGAAAGGGCCTGGTGTTTTCATTTCAGTACTGATTAGACAGGGATCTGCACTGCAAACAAACCAGAAATAGTCACACAAACATCCTGCTGGCAGTGCCAGCAAAATGGGGGAGTAGTGAGCTGGCAGAAGCAGTTCAGAAACACCTATTCTCCCAGGCTCCTTCCTCGCTTGAGCTGCAGGATACTGAGGGAATTTTGCATTGTTCTCACATTCTCTTATTATACTGGAACATCAAATATGTTGCAATTCGGGATTATACTGCTAACCCACACTGACTCCAGTACTGACCAGTGCAATAGGGATCCTCCTCAAAACCAGTTATGGAATAAAGTCACAAAATCCTCTTCCTGGTGGGCACTACTATATTCTCTCCGGGGCATCTTTCTCCATAGTTGGCAATACATGACCTGGAATAAACACTTCTAGTGTAAAATGTTTTTACTAGTTTGGCCCTGACACAGAAACCTGCTTTTTAAAGGAATACACAGTATTCTAAAATTGTAACACAGGACTTTCTAACTTTATCAAGGATTAAAAGGAATAAGTTATTTAACCAGGTTTCATCCTCATGCCTGATTTCTTGTCATGTCTCTTGTGCCTGCAGGACAGTCCTAAAGTCAGCAATGAGCAGCCCACCAAATCCGCAAGTAGTTTCCAGTAGCAGAACTTTTTTACATTGCAGGAGTACCTCAGACTGTTGCCAGCATTTCTCCAAATCTCAGCAGGCCATCTCCAAGGGTCAGCTAAGCCAAAAAACACTATCACCCCAACTGATTATTTTTTTTTCTATAACCGCATCTAGTCTCTGTCAAGGGCTGATAGAGAGGCATATTCATTGTCCTCATTTATGGGTTTGCACGATGAACGTGCAGCTTTCTGAAAAAAGTTAGGCGCTTAAATCTGTGATGAGAAGATGCAATCTGGAAAGATCCATTTGTCTGCCAGGATACGCTGTACTGCATCTGTAACTAGGCAGATTTACAGTCAAAATCACATTCAGACTGGTGAAGTCTCACTGGTAGAGTGCATCATTTCAAAGGCATCTTTAAATAGAATGAAAAAAAGGAATTTCTGTGAAACAAAACTATATTCCTGTAGGAGACAGAAGTTAAGAAATGAGCAGTTGGCTTAATTAAATCAGTCATCAGGACTGGAGATTGTAGAAAGCTTTGGGGAAGATGATGCACTTACTGGTGTAATTCTACCTAAGAAAGAAAATGTAAAATCAATACAGTCATTTCAGTCTGTATTTACTTCAGAGAGGGGAAGCCAAGGACAGGATATGTCAATGATTGGGGTCCACTTAGAGAAAACATGCCAGAAGACAGTTTAACATGACTGTCGCTAACTAGAAAATCCCAGGAAGCAAAGCTGATGCGTTTATGTCATGATTATGTTATTATTTGGTTTATCTGTACCTGTTTCCAAATGTAGTTAGGAATTCATGAAAGAATTCTGTTTTATCTTTCTCATCTTATGATTTAAGTGTTGTCGAATTACATCAGAGAGGCTGCAAATTCCTTCTGTGCATGTTGTGATGAGGACCAACCCTGAAGTTTTGGCATTTGCCTATTAACTCTCAATGCCTATCGACCACAGGTGCCAGTCTCAGGAAGGCATCTTCCTGACAGATACTAAACACTGCAGGACAGTGAGGGAAGAAGCTGAACCTGAGGTGTCATCAAGTGCACCATGTTGAGTACAAGGGAAAGGGAAGAGGACAGTCATGATGGTCCAGAGGCTGGGGCATATTAAGCGTTCCCAGCATCTCCTCCTGAGATTCCTCTGAAATCCTAGTGCTATGTTGAAAGCTCTTTCCTCTTGACACAGCAATGCTATTTGCACAGTTTTCTTGGCAAAGTTCAAGTAGCCAAAGACAATCAAATTTTAAGAAATACAGCCTATATAAATATATATACACACTTTCAGAGGAATCTATTAGAGAATTAAGTACATTGAATCCTACTTCATGGCAATTCAAACTGGAAGGGATGAAATGAATAATGCCTTCTCCCCTCCCAGGCTTTATTTCCTCACTTCAGCAACTAAATGGGACATAAATAAGTTCACATGTACTCAGCTTAGACACCACCACATCAAGTAAAACACAATTGTCACTGATTTTAACATGCTACATTGTAAACTGAGTCAGTTCAGATGCTGCTATATATCCTGGCTGAAATGGTACAGTAATCCTTACAGCCATCAAAGGTTAATTGGACACAAATGCCTTATATGTCATTAGTGCTGAGTTTGCATTTAAGCCACAAAGAAATTACTCTGAACTTCCCAGACTGACCATTGCCAAGAAGTCATCCATGTTTTATGAAAGAGGTAGCCCTGTGTGTTAGGTTATGTGATTAAAGGCCCATCTCCACAAACACTAAGACTCAGAGAGGCTTGATGGCAAATGAGGGAATCCCAATAACCTCATGAGAGAAACAAGACCCTGCCCTGTCTCCTCCCAGGGCTGCCAGAAGACAGTTATTGATGCTCTGGGGGTCACACCCATCACCATTAGTCAATGGGAGAGGCTTTCTACATCACCTCACAGGCTGATGGAGGTTTCTGCCTGCCAAGTTTTGGGGTCATTGTAGGATACTGGGGAAGATTGTCTCAGGATTATACAATAATTCAATATGAGATGTTTAGGGGAGGAACTGAAGGCAGAGAAAAGGAGGGATCAGCATGCTTTACAGAGGAACAAGCATGAAAATAGAGGAATAAGGATAAAGATTAAAGGGACCAGCTATATTTTAGCTGGTTAGTACACATGTCTGGCCAGGCCCTGTGTCTGATGACTGCAGTCTGTCCTGCATTCTCATCAAAATCCATTTCTAACTACTTTTGTGAGTGAGGGAGTCTATCTTCTGTGTGGGAGGGGTCTCTGAGTGTTTGCACATGGAGTTAGACCCCAGGTCAGAGGTCCCATGTGTCTGTGGTGAAACAACTGGAGAGAGCAGAGCTTGTGTATCTTGTGTAGGTGTGTGTGTTGGTGTGTATGAAGCTTGATGAGCTGGTGGATAGGGTAAGGGATTTGGTACCCTGGTTTTGGAGTGGTCACAGGTCTGGGCCACATAGCAGAGAGATGAGCAGCTCAGAGTTGGCTACTGGAGGGAGCAAGGGAAATCCAAACCAGTCACTGGAGAGACCAAGGGGACTCGCAGACAGCTACTGGTGAGGTCCTAAGAATGAACCAGGTACTGAGGAGATCCATTGGTATGTGTGTGTCTGTGCATGAGGCATCTGAAGACCACGGGCTCTATAAACCAGGTAATGCATAGATCATCTAAGGACACTCATGTTGACCTGTGTGGCTGGTCATGTGCATGTGTATATATAGTGTGTGTAAGTGTGCATGTGTGTGTACGTGTACATGCTTAGCCTCACTATGGCTGGACATGGGGACAGGGAGCCATGGCAACCTTGCCACTGTTGGGATACTGGATTTGGCAAGTCCTAATATCTGAAGCTGACAAGCAACTAAAAAAAGCCTTCCTGCTAAGAAGTTCAGTGCCTCTGAGACCATCATAGATTACTTCAAGTGTGTATTGGCCAAGTTTGACTAAGATATTTCTGGAACAAAATAAAAATCAAAATAAAAGAAAGAGTCATATATTATACTGTCCCACTGAGACAGAATATATAAATTCGCCTGGCTCTCTAACGAATGTTAAATTGGCACATGAGATCAAGAGCAATATATTTTCTACTAAGAAACAAAGTCTGCACTATCAGCAAATAGAAAGATATCTTTCTGGAAGGTTATACAGTGTCTGAGCACAGTACAGTGCCCTGTGCTGAACTCTTGTAGCACTGAAAGTTTTGGAGCAAAAAAAAAAAAGACTAGAAATGGAAGTTGAGTGTTACTATTTTGCAACTACAATGTTGGAGGTTCTGTGCAAATTATGTGCATTATCATCATCAATGTCGTGCAATTTCAATGGGTAATCATGTGTCCTTGTTACTCTCTGTGCCAAAATAATAAATGGAAAAAAAGAGTGGAAAACTGCACCAAATTAATGTATTCTTGTTACAAAACAGTTCTGAGAACTGGAAGTCATTCACAAGACAAGCAAAAATCTGTTTTGTTCTGACGCTTTATAAGGAGCATTCACAAAAACGGATGAAATAGTTTGAACTGAAATATCAGAAAGAAAGGAGCTGCCTCTCTTCATAAAGCAAGCACTCCATTGATCCCTTGAAATTGTATATCACAAAAGAAAAAGCTTGCAGCCTTGGAGAAAACAAGTCTTGTTTAAATGACTACACGAGTGAGACCAAGTCCTTCAAAGGCTTTGTCTGTTATAAAGTTCTGTTGGCACGGCTTTGTCAGTTCGTAATGAGTCAGACATCCCAATGCAGTAACGCCTGTAGAATCTCAGAAAAAAAAAAAAAAAACAGTTATGGCAAGCAGAACAAATCCTTTGGCAGGGAGGTTTAGTGGGGGTAGGCTGATTTGGCTCCCATGCATTAAGCCTTCAGCTGAAAATGCTGATAAACTCAAAAAAAAAAAAAAAAAAACAGTTATGGCAAGCAGAACAAATCCTTTGGCAGGGAGGTTTAGTGGGGGTAGGCTGATTTGGCTCCCATGCATTAAGCCTTCAGCTGAAAATGCTGATAAACTCACATAACTCAAGTTTTCTAGCATAGCGTAAACGTACCTGCTGTATCCCAGTGCAGGGTTCATCCAAGATAGCTATGGTGGAAATATAGATGTGTCACAGAAGTGTATTCAGAAGAAATAAGTCACCTTCAAAGTCAGTGTAAACATAGAGAAATTAACTCATTTCTTGTTCCAGTCACTGACCCCACTTGCCCGCCCAGAATAATACTCAAGTCCTTAAGACTATAGATGCTCATCTCTGATTTCTAATGTGCACTGGAACAGATGCATCAACAGGAAGGTGTAGAAAGAACTATTTCATTTTTTTAACTTTTTTGGGGATCAAACTGTTAAACTTCTCACAGGTGGTTGAATTGCATGTTTTCCTCTTTTTTTCAGGGCACACAGATTGAAACTCTGGAATCTGATTTGCACAGGCGCAGAGTACACACAGCTGCAACTGAAGTCAATGAAAGCTGTGGTGTGAACACATGAAATGCTCTATAATTCCAAGTTGAAATTCATTTTTCATATTCTAAAGCCATATATTGAACTACTTCACTGACTTTTTCAGGGGTAAGGAAACGATGAGCCATAGGCAGACACCTGGAGTAAAATCTTCATGCCAAATTGTTGAAATTTGGCAAAATTATATGAAAGTGAAAACCCAGTCTTTGTATGTGGGAAGTGTTAAGCACACTTAAGAGAAGGTGACACGGCCCCAGTGTGATTTATGATATCTGTTTTCAGAATCCCTATTGTTCATTATAAAAACCTTTCTACTATGGCAGAAAAAGTTTAGAATCAAGAGCCAGAACCTTATTTTCAATTCAAAATTAATGGCTGAGATGTTTTTCTTCCAAATACTAAAAGCACTTACAACATAAGAGAGGCTAATTGACCATCAAATTTACATCAGTTAATGGTATTTTGCAGGTACTTAAGTTTAAAGTGATCCACATTAGTTTTGCTCTGTCCAGCTCTTTGGGAGCCTTATATTCTCTGTTAATGGAAATTGCATTAATTGAAGAGAGAAGAATATAACCTTTTGTTGGCAGTATGTTTAAATTATGGAATGGATTTTTTTTATTTTCAAGTTTAATTACGATTTATACTTTTGAGCCTTCTTCAGAAGGCTGAACGTCTTCTTTGATGGTAAATCATCTGATCCGCGTAACATCACTGTGCAAGCTGGATAGAGCAACTGGGAGAAAATCCTTGTGCTGTAAGATTTTTAAATATGGAATATATTTTCACAATGTGTCATCATTTCAGCATTGTTAGCCATTGCTAAAAGAGAATAGATACTGGTAGAACATCACTTCAGGGAAAGAGGGAGTTAACAAAATGAACTCTTGTAGAACTGACTGCAAAAGTGCTTTTCCTTTAGTTTACATAGTTACTTTGCAGCCTGTGGAGAATTAATTAGTATGGAAGAAATACGGAAGTATGGAACAAAGAAGTATGGAGTCCAAAGATCTGAATTTCACAATCCGAAATCTCAGTCTAAGCTCTCTTGAGGTTTTAACTGAAATTGAAGCTCTATTTCCATATTAAATGGAAAGTTGCTTAGATGTCATGGAATAAACCCACAAAGAGGACACTGCTTGATATATAATGTCTGATCTTATAGCTATTTTCCTCCACAATAAATTGCATGGTAGGTAGTCTTCAAATAATACTGAAGACAATGGACAAAAAGAAAATAAGAAAGGGCAATAAAAAATGTCAAAGGAAAAACAGACTAACTAGTTCAAACTGAAATTAGTACCAGTGGAACAAACTAGAGGTACCTGCAGTGCAATAGGTATACACTCCTGAAAAGAGTCTTTTATATATTGGTGGCCAAAAGGGATGCCTGTTTGGGCATTTTTTAAATCCAAATATTCAAGGTGAAATTGGACAGACAATTTCCTCCAAGACATACCAATTAGTTACCTGTATGTAAACATGAAACTTTTACGCTATGTGTAAGTATAATGATTTGGGAGCACATATTTTGCATAGGAGTAATGCTTTATTGCTGTTTGGAGAGACATTAACTTTGATCAGATTTCATTGTAAAGAATGTCAGAGAATCATTTATTTCAAGTTGCTTTTGTAGACAGTAAAGTGACTTTGTCAATAAATGAAATGCTATTTGCTACTCTTTCTTTTTAAATTTGGTCAAATTTCATGTCAGTGAAGGTCATATAATCATATAATCAATGTAGCAAATTCAGGAGAGAGGAGGAATTACATTGGAAAGGGAAGAAAATAGCTTTCATTTGTTTATGCAGTCACTCCACTGACATGGAATATTGAATAGCAGTTTCTCAGTTTAGCAAAATTATTAAACTGGTCTCAAAAAATATCTTACTAGGAAAAAATGGTTTGGTGTAGTCTAGAGGTTTCTTAAAAGGAAATAAGGTACTACCAAATCTTTCTTAAATATTTAAATATTTGAGCATATTGGAGTACCAGTGGAAAATACTCACAAAATAATTAAAAACTTTTTTTCTTTTGTTTCTTTCCTATTTTTTAAGACAGCTTTATTTAAATGCAATAAGGTTCAGTAGTGCTTAAGACATCCAAGACAAGAAGAAAAGCAGCGCACAGTGCAGTTATTGGCAACAGTAAATTATAGGATGCTCTTATCTCAATCCATTTTCAGTTGATACAGTGGTAGAAACATTGTCCTTTGAATGGAATCTAAAGTTACTGAGGTCTTGATTTAACTTTGTGCTTGCTTACGATCTCTGGCAAGTAACAGTACAACATCACTTGGGGTATATCTCCAAAGTCTGATTAGTAACACTGACAGCAGAGAGCTGCAGCCTCTTCCTCAGATAGGTCTTTGATGTCCAAATGCAGCACAAATTTATAATTATTTTTGCAAAGAAGTGATAGCTGCAGCTCTTGAGCCTTCAACCATTGTTTAGGGTGTGGGTGGAGGAAGAATGAGCCCTGTAATCCTGTAGTCATGGCTAATGGGAAGGAAAAGGGACTAAAGAAGAAGGACTTAATCCCTCCTTCCCCAAACTCTGTGGTGAGGAGCCACAAAGAAGACCATCTTCATAACAGGCACATTCTTCCTAGTTGCAAAAGAACTAATTAAGTATGTTCCAGCTGCTTGAAAGCTTCTCAGCAGTGAAGTAATGAGTGATACTGGGTCTGCTGCCCTGTTCTATATGTGCATCATCTTTCTGCCCCAACAAGCGCTGGTCTGGTTCATGGTTTAGGCATTCATATGTGCTCATTCCATGTCTGGGATTAAGAGTAGAGACACGAGTCCTTCGCCTTTCCTTGTCCTCCTCTGCCACAAAGAGCATCTTAAGAATTAGCTAGACAGAAGCAGACACACAATATGAGGATGCCCTGTAAGATGGGGTGCAAAGCAGGTGACAAACTTTCCCTACTTTGTTTGTTTTCTGTCTGGCCCAGAACAATCTTACTTCTTCCATTGGTAGGAGATCTGGGAAGCTCTCAAGGCAGCATTGGGTGATGAGCTTCTTGAAAACCCAAGAAGTCTCTTTCCCTAGTTCTTACTTCCTGAAACACACAAACACCCCCTCTTCCCCCCTAGTAAGACCACAACATCACCCATTCAGGTTCTACAGATGTGAAGTCAGGCTGGGATACATCAGCTCACGGGAAATAGCTCCAAACTCTATATTATCCAGTTAGTGCCCCCGTTTAGGAATATGCCCTGGGAATATAATTCTGGAAAGTCTATTCTTTCTGTGTGTCCTCTACTGAGACAGTCGGAATCCACATTGTACCTGTCAGCTGGTTGCTCTGTAAAGGTACCAACTTACTTTTTTCTAATGCCATAATTTGCAGCGAGAATCCCCGGGTGTTTATGAGATCTGTAACAAACCTTACAAATTTTGGGCAGCAGAACCTCAGAAGATCATTGTCTCAAATCTGAAACACAAGAAGTCATTTGTAGTGAGAATATAGGGAACGAAAAACTTTTTTTTTTAAATGTTGTTGAACATGAGGATTATTTTCCTCTTGAAATTATTGAGACCCAAATGTGACAAGAAAAGAAAAAAGTTGCAAAATTACAACAGCAATAAGAACTATAAGTTTGCATAATTAATATCAACAAATTTTGGAAGGTGTCATTAGACATTTTGCAGTATTCTGCAACCACTCTGAAGTAAGTGGAAACTCATACAGACATGCTAGATATTACCCTGCATTTTACTTTTGTGGGGTTGATTACTTCATTTTTGGAAACATGAAGTACAGTAAATCTAATCCTCTCGTGGCAATTGTTATGTTTCTTTGCTGTGGACTTTGCTAAGACTTAGCTCTTCTCTTTTCCCTGCCATTTTGGATAGTTTTTAATGCTTTCTTTGGTCTTTTTAAGCAGTCAGGAGAGAGGTGCTGCTACTTTGAGCAACTGTTATTACTTTTCAGTGTTTGGAAGAAAGGCCCCAGAGGATGAAGGAACTAATGGGAAGGAGAGGTGGAGCTTATTTTGTTTGTTTGTTACCACCCGGTAGTCCTGAACTCATCTTTTATGCATATTAACATCTGCTCTTCTCTCTTTAGAAAATGTTCATACTCTGACATACATTTGAGTGATAAACTGAATATTTCTTCAAAAGTAAACATTATGTTAAATTGCTTGAAAGGGACTACTTTTTAAATGTTTTTGACTCTTTAATATTTGAAAGTGCCACAGAATTAAAAAAAAAAAAAAGATATATAGCACAGTAAGCATTTCACTGGGCAGTTTTTCAAATTAATGCAGTTTAACTATTACATTAACTTAATGGCTATTTTCCCCTGCTTTAACCATGTTAAATGTGCCGGCAATAATGAGCTTCTAATGCTGTCTCTTTCAAGTCTCAGAGGCATCTTTAGAGCTCTGCTTATCTCCTGGATCATAAAGCTGCATAATTTAGTATTCAAACAATTCATTTAAAACTGAAACACTTTGAATTACCGTAAAATTAATCAGAAAAAAGAAATCTTAACATGCCCATTCTGTTTATCTGTATTTAGCAAATCTGAAAGTGTAACATAAATAAAACTTTACAATAGTCTGTTTTCTACTTATTAATCAGCTGCTATAACCATAAATATATCTAAAACTACAAGGGACAATTCCAAAACCTTTTTGCAAAAAAAGTTCCTCATGGTTAGTAAACTAAGATGACTATTTTGATGAAACAAACCTTTTAGATTTTTCTGTACCATTAACTTAAATAGAAACACCTTTAAAATAAATTGGTGTTTCTAAGTTATTTCCAGATTTGCAATGCACAGAGGTAGTTGATGTACGTAATCAGAACTGCTGCCCCATTAAGTGGCTGTATTCTAATTATTTTGCAACTCATAGCACCATATCACTTAACATTTTAAAATATTTCTGCACCTAAGCTGTGTTTTCTTTTCTTTGTTCTAAGTACATTTTTTTTGTAGGCTGGACTATTGCTAACGGGGGAATGAAATGATAAGAAGAAATTGATTTAGTTCTTGCCTGTATCAGTAGGACCTGGATCTAATAAAAGGCTGAGGTACCTAATGTAGTAGAGCACCTTATTTCAGTACCCAAATGTCAATTGTAAGCCCCAGTTTTGGCACCTAGTGTCACCACAATTTCCTGGGGACATCTAGTTGCCAAAGCAACTTCTCTCATCTGACTTGAGATGTCTTTATCTGATCTAGTGTCCATCTATAATCAAGAGAGTTGCAACTCGTCTAATCTATTTTATGATGATTATAGGTGTCTATGTGTTGCCAAATGAATCTCTATCCAGAAATCTTTTTTCTCTCCACTGGGAGAGACTCTTGATTACCAGGACCAACAGGGATACAAATGAAGTCCAGTCTCTGTCCCTAAGATAAGCTATGATACTGATGGCAACAGCAACTCTGTCCACTCTGATTCAGGGGCTGAATTTTCCTTTTCTGACTATTTTCTCGAAGAACTGAGTAGGGCTTTTGCTTTTTTGCCTTATTTCTTGCCAAATTTGTCCAGTACATGGTTCATATAACACAAGGAATCCAGATTCCTGCTTTTCCAGCTGAACGTTCTTCCTGGTGCTAAACTGCAAAATCAAACCTTTTCTTTGTGTCTTGCATGTGTGGTTGCTTCTGTCCCACGGATCCTTTGCTGTGACTTTCACCTGATAGGGGGAGGATGTTTCTTTCCCAGGCCAAACTCTCTTTCTGGGGAGAGCTGGGCGTTGGAAACCCTTCTGAGTTCAGTGGGCATAGATTTTGGGTCTCCCATTTCATAGGTGATTGCCCTGATAATTAGGCAGCTCTACAGTTAGTACCAACAAAATTTTCCTTTCTTTACATTTTAAAAAGAAAACATATGTGCATTTTGTTCATGGCCTGATGCTGTTGATTTCTGAGAGCACATTTACCAGCTGCTCTTCCAGCTCCAGGATGTGCAAGCACTTCCCCTATGTTAGACGTCTCAGGTAGGAAGAGAAGCTAGGTAGGAACGCAATCTCTCGCTGTTCTGAGGTAGGCAGTTTTGGTGATATACAGAAACTGGATGTGAATACACACAAAACATGTGTCTCACTTGCTAAAAACCACAAAAGTAAAGACACTAGCTCTTAGGCCAAGTAACAAAGTCTGCTTCAATTCATCCTCCGTAAGAATTAGCTCTGAGATCTAAGCAATGCTGGTTTCACGGAATCACAAAATCACAGAGAGGTATGGGGTTGGAAGGGACCTCTGGAGATCATCTAGTCCAGCCCCTCTGCCAAAGCAGGTCCACCTAAAGCAGGTTGCACAGCAACATGTCTAGATGAGTTTTGAATGTCTCCAGAGACAGAGACTCCACCACCTCCCTGGGCAGCCTGTTTGTTGGGCTGGGCAGCCAACCGAACAAATGTGTTTGACAATTACTGTGTCATATAGAGGATTTTTTTCAGTTCAAAACATTTAAAATAACTTGAGGGCCGTGTTACAGCCCAGGCAAGTGGTCTTTTAAATTGTGAACATTCATTGCGCGCCCTGCTGTGGTGTGTAAAGATCCCTCCTGAGCTTTTTCTACACATAGGAAGATATTGGAGTTTAAGGATACCAAACCATTATGGGGTAGTGTTGAAGGACAGTGAAAAGAGAAGATATCCAAACTTAGGCTAGTCTTTTCTATACCGTCTGTTGGGAATGGTGTCAGATACTGTGTCCAAGCACATACTGTGTTCAGGCACTGTCTGAGAGACTGCTAGCTGGCGTGGGCCAGTGCTACAACCTGCAGTGTGAAGCCAGTGAAGCTGCACGGGCCTACAGTTAGTACCAACAAAATTTTCCTTTCTTTACATTTTAAAAAGAAAACATATGTGCATTTTGTTCATGGACTGATGCTGTTGATTTCTGAGAGCACATTTACCAGCTGCTCTTCCAGCTCCAGGATGTGCAAGCACTTCCCCTATGTTAGATGTCTCAGGTAGGAAGAGAAGCTAGGTAGGAACGCAATCTCTCGCTGTTCTGAGGTAGGCAGTTTTGGTGATATACAGAAACTGGATGTGAATACACACAAAACATGTGTCTCACTTGCTAAAAACCACAAAAGTAAAGACACTAGCTCTTAGGCCAAGTAACAAAGTCTGCTTCAATTCATCCTCCGTAAGAATTAGCTCTGAGATCTAAGCAATGCTGGTTTCACGAAATCACAAAATCACAGAGAGGTATGGGGTTGGAAGGGACCTCTGGAGATCATCTAGTCCAGCCCCTCTGCCAAAGCAGGTCCACCTAAAGCAGGTTGCACAGCAACATGTCTAGATGAGTTTTGAATGTCTCCAGAGACAGAGACTCCACCACCTCCCTGGGCAGCCTGTTTGTTGGGCTGGGCAGCCAACCGAACAAATGTGTTTGACAATTACTGTGTCATATAGAGGATTTTTTTCAGTTCAAAACATTTAAAATAACTTGAGGGCCGTGTTACAGCCCAGGCAAGTGGTCTTTTAAATTGTGAACATTCATTGTGTGCCCTGCTGTGGTGTGCAAAGATCCCTCCTGAGCTTTTTCTACACATAGGAAGATATTGGAGTTTAAGGATACCAAACCATTATGGGGTAGTGTTGAAGGACAGTGAAAAGAGAAGATATCCAAACTTAGGCTAGTCTTTTCTATACCGTCTGTTGGGAATGGTGTCAGATACTGTGTCCAAGCGCATACTGTGTTCAGGCACTGTCTGAGAGACTGCTAGCTGGCGTGGGCCAGTGCTACAACCTGCAGTGTGAAGCCAGTGAAGCTGCACGGGCCATCAAGGGGTGAAGCTTGGCCCCTGGGGACACTTTCATTAACAGAGTAAATACAAGCATGGTAAAGTTTCTGCTTAAACTCCTGCAGGTTTTGTGAACAGCTGAGCAAAGTTCTGGGTTTCAATTTTGTGCATTTTCTAGCAAATGGCATTAATCATAGTACACTTTAGCCACCTAAAATTTTGGTGTCTGACCTAAGATAGATATCTGTTGTTCCTCTACCATCCTGTTTGTCCAAGCGCTACTGAGCTCCAAGGTCTGTATAAAAAATAGTAATAGTTAATATGAAGACCATAATTTTGGAGCTCATGCCTACTGGTTTTCCTAAAAAGCCATCTTTTGAAAGTGTAAATTTGTGAGCGCTTTAATTTCCCATAAAGAAATCAAGCAGAAATTTTTCATTATAGATGCCATCTGAAACATTCTGTTTTGCTGAAGCTTAGTGGTTTACACGTGATCAGATCGCTACTGTGTTATCTAGCTGTGCTTTCTGCATTAAGATGTATCATCCACCATCCACTATGGACCTCACCTACTCAAACTGCTACAGAACTTAAATCTTAGGCTTGTGGTGCATTTTTATAAATGAGATCATGAGAACACGAACCACAACTATCAACTTGTAGGCAGTTACATTGGAAATAGGCGGTGTTTAAAATGGCACTTTGGTGGAGAACCACATTGAAGTTTTGAAGTTCATCTCCCTGTTGTCCCCAGTTACCACCCCTTGGTTTGGGTCAGAGAAAGGTTTCAGTACGCTGAAGGTAGACTCCTTCTAGAGGTCAGAGCTCTGTTCTAGCTGTGCACAGGTGTGCTCCAGCACCTTCTGGGGGTCTGCAGCACTGTTTCAGTCTCTAGGCAGCTTCAAAAAAAACCCCATGTGTGGTGGGAGCTTTTGGTGCCTGGGGACATGATAAAATTCAGTCCACAGTAAAACCCTCCACCCACGTATGGTGTGGATGTGAGGTCCTGAGTACCAACGGCTTTGATCTATTGATCTCTTCTTTCTGCATCAAACTACTTGCTTATACAGACATAGCCACAGGGAAATCTCAATAACAAATGAAAACCAAACATGATGCTTCAATTCAGTGCAACAATACAAAATGAAAGTCGTCTTTCTTTTATAGGTTTTTGCAGTGCCCCCATCATTATCATGTGAGAGAGCATTCCAGACGTGCATTAAGCACTCTGACTAATTTCAGTCACGTCTTATCCATTCTGTCATTTTCTCCCTAGGCAAAGAACTGTATATGCAGTAAATTGTTTTGACTTCTTCTTTAGTTAGTTAATTTATTTTATTTAATTGCCTATTCCATGTTGTGCCTGTATTGGAGTGAGCAGGTCAAAGAAACTATATTTTGGTTTTTGGGAAAGACGGATGAAACTTTTGACAGACTTTAGATCCTATGGAAATTTTTGTCACTTTTTCCCTAATCAGAAGATAAGGTTTTAACAATTAGAAGCAGCTATTTAAAATTTTTTCATTCTGTGAAAACTGGAATGTATTTTGACTTTTATTCCTATCTGGCACAAAAAAAAAATAAAAAAAAATAATATTGGAATGTATGACAGAACTGAAATTCCAATTTACATCTATCTTTAGTAATCAGGAAATATTGTTTATGTAATTCACTTGTTCTTTTCCGCTCAGTACTAATATTCATCAAGTCCTTTGTTTTAAGCTTATTTGTACAGATAGAAAGTTAGAGGTAATGAAGAAAATTATCAAAACAAAGTGAAAAATGAGTCATTTTCTTAAAGCTGAGATTCAGAATATTGGTGAGGAGAAGGACAGGCAGCAGTTCACCCACAACAGCCACTTAATTTTTACTTTTTTAAAAATAAATATTTAACTTTTCTATGAAAAGTAGGGAACCTTGTTTCTTTGTCATACAGACACACAATTAAAATGAAGCTTTAAATTAAAAAAAAAATACAAAGAAGTAAAGGCAGCTAGAAACCACAAAAGACAAATTAAGGGGGGGGGGGG
>NW_015090793.1:539727-540621 GCF_001431845.1 Calidris pugnax | reverse complement strand
GGGGGGGGGGGGGAAGAAGGAGTTCTTCTTATGGTTTGTTGCATGTAAGTAATGCCAATATGCTGAAGTTGATTGCAAACATCCTGGGTCTCCAATGTCTGATTATATAAAACTATGTGGTTCTTCTAAAATTGATGTTCCTAGCTGAAGGATGTGGTTCCTCTAAAACTGATGTCCTTAGCTGTTCTTTTAATTAAAAAAAAAAGATACAATTCAGCTTGAATCCAACAATCTTTACAATTAGTATTTAACTGTCCATAAAAAGTACTGATTCTCTTAATGAACCTGCTGCTACCATTGTTTACTACCTTGAATTTAAGGGGGGGAAAAAAACCTCCAGTCACCAAGCAAATACCATGTTGCTGTTTTTCCTATCTCTATAGCCCCAGTATCACTTCTAATTACATATAATTAATCAGTGCCAGTCTCTGAGAAAAATCTTACTGACTGGAACAAGATGAAATAGATGATACCTCCATGATCAATCCTAATATAACGCCTCACAAAAAGTTACAGTATAAAGTTTACATTTAATTCAACAAAATGTCACACTGTAGAGTGTGCAGATCATCAAAATACTTTTTAATGAGGGTAATTAATCAGTTGTCCAGATATTCATGCTTGGTTTAGAGTACCCAAAACACGAGACAGAGAAACAGTGAAAAGAGGAATATCTGTTGACTGCATGGTCTTTTGAGAGTATGTTTAACATGCATGATGACTAAACTACTTGCACTTCTGTATGGGAAGGTCTCCATCACCGGTTTCACAGCTTTGATTTTTAGAAACATCAATCAAGTTCCTTTCACAATTCCTCCCAGGTAGCAGATGTAAAAAGTCAAGTATGCTAAATGTTAAGTAACACAAGAACAGGCTGGGATTTGGGATTATTCC
>NW_015090793.1:501236-539717 GCF_001431845.1 Calidris pugnax | reverse complement strand
TTTTTTAACAAGCAAATGTTGACTGCTCTGAGTCAAAAGTGTTTGCAGGCAGGAAAGTGTCCATCATGACAAGTTCCCATTTCATTTTTTCATACCTACACATTTCAAAATTGTTGACGTGTTCTGCTTTGGCACATTGTTGCCAGGGTGTTGCAATCGCGAGATGGTCCCTCAGAGGAGCCGGGAGCCATGGGTGACAGCTGGGTGGCCAGGCAGGGTCCTCACCAACATGGGTGCTGTCCCACCACACTCGAGCAGGGAAGGTCCAGTGGTAGAAACCAGGGTCAAACAGCAGGACAGTGATCACCAGGCACCAGTGACAGTTCAGGATCAAAGTCAAGAAAGGATATACAAGCTCAGGGTGAGGTTGGTGCAAGACCAGACACCACAACACTTATCTACAGCAAGGTGCAGGTCATGAGCTTGCATGCAGACCCCACCGTGTGGGGTGAGACCAAGAGGAGCCCTCTCACAGCTCGTTCACAGCAGCCTGATCTGAGCTTACCCAGCTGGGACATATCAGAGCTGACCTCCAGCACAGGCAGCTAAAGCCCTTGGCAGGAGGGACCACGCTGTAGAAGAGGATTGCAGATAAGGATGGTTTCAGGCTAATCAGGGCAATTGGAGCCTGTTGGTGTGCTCAAGGCAGCAAAGAAATGAAAGAAAATGTTTCAATCTTTGTCTGAAACGAGTACTCTTTTGAAAGACAACTGAACACATAGTTGAAAAATGTAAAACCATGTTTAGACATGAAAAATTAAAGTAGGAATTTTGTTCGATATACTTGGCTGAATGCTGTTTTGAATTTTTAATTAACTTTTTCAAGGTTTTTAATTTTCTTTCATATTCAAGATGGGTACGGTTTTGTTTGGGGTTTTGTCTTTCTTTTTTTTTTTTTTTTTTTTAAATATAAAAACCTCTATTTGAACAAGGAGATTATTATCTGTGAAGCTGTCGAGCTAAGGTGACATAAAATATTCCAGACAGAGCAGTGTGTGTTCTGCTGGTGTCCCGGCTTACCCTGACTTCTGCTCAGTCTACCTGGAGATTTGAAAGAATTCAGAATAATTCTTACAGGCAAGTGCTTCTTCTCAGGAAATCCGTGACTCAAAGCACTACACGCTAAAATGTGTTTCAAACATTTGCATCCATAACTGATATATACCATTTTGCTGTCTCTTTACCAAACTCTTGATAAACTTGTGCATATTTTTATCTCATGAGGGCAATTACACAGAAGATTCTGGAACTATTTTTTTCTTGATAGAATTATTTTTTTCTAACAGCTGATGTGAACTTAGGGAATGAGTGGATTTCTGTAAAACTTTCCAAATGCAGGTAACTTCGCTGTGACTCACAAGCTGGAATGCTGACTCGGGCTTTGAGTAGCTTAATTGCTCACTTATAATTGTAGAGCGGGTAATGTAGTTATGGACTGCATTCTCATCCACGACTCCTTTGTAATAACTGTGTAGAGGGATGTTCTTTCTCTTTAAACAAGATTTTTCAGAGCAGTTTCAAAGCCTTTATAGACAAGACTGCAATACAGTAAAACTTACAATCGAAAGCTAAATAGGCATTTGGAAGCTGTAGTGTATGTTTATATATATACTTACTTCTGACCTTTTCAAGGTAAATCCAAATAATTTTCATCAAATGACAAGTACGAAAAGTGTTCTGTATTTTGCTTTTAATACCACAAAGAGAATCCTAAGAAATATGAGCACAGCTCTGTTCTAATAATTGGTTTCACTATGCGTTTACAACATAAAAGGTTTACTTTTGTGGTTTTGACTCTTTTGGCTCTGTCATTCTTTTTATGTATACATAAATACACATATATTTACTGCTCTGATGGCATTTGGCTTAAATCTGAAACTCAGAGAGAGGGAAATTGGTAGGCTATTTGCCAGTTCATATACAATAAAGGAATATTTCTGTTAAAATGTAAGTTCACTTAATTTTGATGTTCTGTTTTTTGGTAATATCTGTATTGGACTATTCTGGAAGAAAATGGACTACTGTAAATCACTACACTAAAAAAATGACCGTTTTATGGCATGTAGATTCATGTTTCACGGACCCTTACATTTTCAAACTAGTCATAATTGAACAAAAAATATCATTTCTCCAGTATTTTTGTATTCAAACTATGCGTTTTAAGGAAATTTATTTTTCTGGTGGCTATCAACTCTGTTCAAGGTAGTATTTTTTTAAAGAATTAATAGAGATGCAAAATATCTTTCAGTTTGTCTCAGAACTCAGGGCATAGTCAAGACTGCAGCTTCTTTTTTGGGAATGGGTGAGAATGGTTTTCCAAGTAACTGGAATTCTTCAATTCAGTGCAATGATGCCAAATTTGCCCCAAATTTGCCCTTTGTCCAGGGCGGCCTGGAGAGTTCCCCAACACGTTGCTAATAAATACCTCCTGCTTATGGACTTGAAAACTTAGTCTCTAAGCAGTTTCTATTTCGCCTTTTGGGGCAAATTTGGCATCAGCAATCATACATTTCTCCGGGAATTATGTGTTTCAGCATAATTCAAGAACTGAGATCCCCGATTGCCATTGAACCAAAGTTCCCCATGTTAACCTGTAGTATGTTGTCATTTTAATCATATTATAAAAAATAAAAATACTAATAAAATAGGAAATAGTCAAACACCCATTTGAAGTGTTGTTCATTGGACTTTGATGGAGTAACATGAGGAATGTTTCTGCTTTATTCTGTGTTTTTTCTAGTGTGTCATATAATTCATATAAAACAGAACAGCAAGTTTCTTCGAAGCAGCAGGTGTAAATGGCTTCTGCTGAAGTGCTGTTTGGTACTTCTGATTGGTAAGAACTGGATAAGCCATAATAGAGACTACAGAAGCATAAATCTTTGTTTCGCTGAACTGGCCCTCCACTTCAAGTGCCACCTCTCCCGGGTCAGAGAGGAGAAGGTTTACCCATGTTCTGAGCACTGTGTTGCAGCCCGCATTTCTATACCTAATAGGGAAACTTATTTTCTACCTTCAGGACTTGAGCCTCTACAGCAGGTTTTTCTAGTGTTTCAGAAACGTTATGTCCAGGCAATACAAAGCTGGGCGAGAAAAGCAAAAACAGTCACTACAAAAAGCAAGCTGCTGGGGGTTTTCTAAATATCACAAAGCAAAACAAGTAGCTGAAGTCCAAATAGACAAGCTTATCTGGGTCTTGGTAATACGACCATTATGTTGCAGGCACAACTATATCTAGTGGTAAGGATTGCATCCTTTTTCTGTCACTACTGAAGACAAACATATTTAGCATTCTTCCTGAGGGAAAATTGTGTTAAATTTGGGATTAGTGTCAAGGGAGGTCTAGCTGACAAACTTTTAACTTACACTTTCTTATAGCATAGGTGTTTATAGCATGTAAGAGCTGACAGTGAAACCGAGCTCAGTAAATAACATCTTTCCCCGTGTGGCCAGAGTGGAGGAGAGGGAATAAGGGGGCAGCAATGAAGGTTTTCCAACTTCTTCATGCCATATATTGACTCGCCAATCTGATTTTCTCCTTCTACTGGATGAACTGTGGAAACTACTTCACCTTCTGACCCCTGTGTCTCTTTGAGCGTGCTACTGTGTTTAAAGAAAAGTTACCCACACCTCAGACACCTCTTAGAAGACTTGAAAAACCCTGCCTCCCCAGCTCCCACAGTCCTCCCCTGATTTATACTGTTCTCTGCTGCTCCAGACCCAAGGCTTCAGTGTTGTTTGTTACAGTGAGAAGAAATGAGGCTTCAAACCCCTGGCTCTCTTCAGTCCCCCCAGCCCACAGAGTCCTAATGGAAGCAGGCTGAAACAATCTTAAGTTGCTGTAGTCTGAAAACTTTAAAAATAGATTATTATGGTGAAGCAAAAATGCCGGGAAGTTGATAACCTACATGCTAAGTCTCAGCCCAGCGTGAATCAAAAAGACAGTTATGAAACCTTGGAAAATGGCAATTGTAATGAAAATGTCTACTGACCCTTGACTAATAGTGTCAGCAACCCAACAGTGCTTAATTATTAAAATCAACGCATGTCCTGCATTGACAGCCCAGTGTTTTGAACGCCACAGTTCTGGTGAACAAGAGGAAACAATAAATAGTGGTAGCAAGCCTCCTTTCGTTATACGTTCTTATCTGCTCTCTTTTTTTTTTTTTGGCTGATTCCTTTCCACAGCAAAGTTAGAAAGGTCAGCATGATTATGTTTTCCATGAGATTGTTAAGAATCAGTGTTTCTCCTAACAAACAAAACATAAACTGCAACAACTAGAAACAATGAGGATGTATTTGTGTAAGTTCTACCTTAGAAAGGGAAGGCATGTTGTGGTGCAATATGTTGAACTCTGTGATAATAATAGAGTCATAGGATCATAGCAAAATCCAGGTTGGTAGGGAAAGCAGAAGGTCAGCAGTCCAGCCCCCAAGGACATAAATGGAACATTTTGAGTCTGGTGTTTAAGTTCTTCAGGAGAAGTTGTCTTTACTTCCAGTGCTGCTAGGAATGTGATCAGCTAGGAAAAACACTTGCCCTGTGACGAACCTGGCAGATGTCACTTCACTTCAGAAACTGCTGTACGTGGTGCTACAGACTCCAAGCCCATTCTTCTGCCAGGATGATATTTTCTGTTTTTCCTCTTCAATTTCTATTGAAACATTCTTTGCCCTGTGTATTGGATTTACGTGGCAAGGTTTTGATAGCAGGGGGACTACAGGGGTGGCTTCTGTGAGAAACTACTAGAAGTTTCCCCTGTGTCCAATAGAGTCAATACCAGCTGTCTCCAAGACAGACCCATCGCTGACCAAGGCCCATCAGCGGCGGTGGTGGCACCTCTGGGATAATATATTTAAGAAGGGGAAAAAAGTCACTGCACAACAGCAATTGCAGCTGGGTGAGAGAATTGAGAATGTGTGAGAAAAAGCACTTTGTAAACACTGAAACCAGTGAAAAAGGAAGTGGAGGAGGTGCTCCAGGTGCTGGAGCAGAAATTCCACTAGAGCCATGGTGAACACTGTGATGAATGAGGCTGTCCTCTTGCAGCCCATGAAGGTGCACAGTGGAGCAGATATTCTACTGCAGCCCATTGAGGACCCCATGTTGGAGCAGGTAGATGCCTGAAGGAATCTGTGACCCCATGGAGAGCCTGCACTGGAGCAGGCTCCTTGGCAGGACCTGTGACCCTGTGCGGAGAGGAGTTCACGCTGGAGAAGGTTTGCTTGCAGGAATTGTGAACTCATGGGGAACCCATTCTAAGCAGTCTGTTCCTGTAGAACTGCAGTCCATGAAAGGGATCCACACTGGATTAATTCATGAAGAGCTGCAGCCTGTAGGAAGGAATCAATGTTGGAAAAGTTCATGAAGGATGGTCTCCTGTGAGAGGGAGCCCACACCGCAACATTATTCTGTTAGGATATGGCACTTATTCTGTTATAATATGGCTTCCTCATGACAGCAATTTGAGGATGAGACCTGCATGGTTACTAAACCTCCTGCAGTTTGTTTTGCTTTGATAGAAACCTGGCAGGGATTCACCCAGATCATTCAGTAGCACCCTGGTCTCGCTGATCAGAAAATCTCATTGCAGAGATTCTCAGTTCTGCAGAGAACTGTTATCTTGCAGTACAAACGCAACTCCTGAAACATAGGCTCAATAAAATGTCTTTTTGGGGTTAGAAAAGTCTTCTTAGAACAGTGGACTTCAAAGCTTAAGTCACCTAGAAGCTTCTAAAAATGTCACCATAGATTTAGAAAAATACTAGTAACCCCCTTCTGTGCCTTCCTACTTCTCTTCTAAAGTAGAACATTCAAAAGTCCTTTGTAATTTTGTCAGTAATTTTTGAATATTCTTCTCCATTTAGAACCTTGAATATTAATTTGAATAAGTAAAAGATCAATGTGAAACATAATCAATTTTATGTTATAAGGAAAATGTATTCATTTATTGTGCCATTAGAACTTGTGTAAACTTCTTTGTTGGTAAAGAAAATCAGAAATATTTTATGCTATATCAATTACGAAAGAACATATTTTGAGAAATATTGTAACCATTACAAAACTGGTAATAAATTGTCAATACAGCTCAGATATGCTTTTTGTGCTACCTTACATCATGGTAATGTCCTGAGGTCTCATTTAGTTCTGTCGTTACCCATCAAAGCATAGCATGGCGTTTCCGCAGTGGACTTTTTGGTGAGGTGAACACTCTAACAGTGACTTCTGTTTTAATAAAGATTGGGCTTCTCTTTTTAAATTTGTGCTCAATCTAATCCCATAATGTGCACTCCCTATAGGTAGAAATAAACAAGTATTACAATGAATAGAGCTACCAAAGTCGTGGGGGAAGGTCGTACAGGCTTTAAAGAAGGCCAGACAAGAGCAGGAGACCTGGAGGGTGGCAAGGGACTGTCTGTTGGTCACCCCGAGGTTGGGAGTTGGGGCAGCCACACAGACTCCACGCCCCACAGACGATGGCGGTCCTGCCGAGCCTAAAGACCCGTGGGAGGGTGATACGCCCCCAACATCCCCAAACCCCGACACGCTTACGGAGGGACAAAATCAAGCAAAATCCTTCCGGGGCGAGTTGGCCGAGGAGGCCAGGGGTACCTTCGGGGACTCAGAGTCTGAGGCCGGCTGGGCGAGACCGCCGCCACGTGCGCCCCAAGATGGCGCCGGACGCAAAGGGAAAGGGCGGGGCGAGGCTGCCCTCGGCGGGAACAGGGAGGAAGCGCTAAAACCAACAGGCACGCACATCCGGGAATGGGAGGAGAACGAGGAGGACAAAGGAGGCGGGGAGGAAGGCGTGAGCGAGGGGCGGAAAGCCAATCAGAGCGGCCATCTGAAAATACGGCCCTATAGGGGCCCAGCAGGGGGCGGGGTGAGCCAAGGGGGAGGGAACGCAAGGGAGGTGGGCGGGGCCGGAGCCCAACAAAAATGCTCTGGAATCCGGAAGTGACCGGTCAGTCGGGTTCCGGCTCCGGGTCAGACACTGCCTGGGACGAGTGGCCCGCAATTGATTCCAGCTCAGAGGAGGAGCAAATGGGGATAGACAGAGTCAAAAGCCGAAATATCCCCATCTGCAATAGAGAGGAACCACAAAGGGAAAAAACTCCTCTCACGGATTGGAGAAAAATAAAGATTGCATGTGCTGAATGGGCCCCATCGGCCACACTGGTGTTCCCGACCCGGGTGACGGACGGGGGACAAAGGGTCCACTCGCCAATAAATCCTAAGGATGTACAAGCAATTGTTAAAGCAATCGCAGACAAAGGGCTTCATTCTGCCATGGTTTCCACCCTCATAGACGGACTTTTGGGGGGAGACAACATGCTCCCGTTCGATATAAAACAAACTTGTAGGTTGATCTTTGACAGGGCGGGGATGATTGTTTTTAAACAAGAATGGGAGGACAACTGTGCGAAGCAACTAGCCCGAGTAACCGGGGCAGACCGTCCATACTGGCTGACCACCATGGTGTGGCTCGGTGTCCCTAATCATATCAAAACAGACAACGGTCTGAACTTTGTCTCTAAATCAGTCCCAGCATTCGCTCAGAAATGGGGTATTACTCTAATACACGGCATTCCGTGTAATAGCACAGGACAAGCCATAGTCGAACGAGCGAATCAAACTCTAAAATCTAAATTAGAAGTGTTAGCAAAATCAGAAGGTTTTACCAACGCAGTTCCCTCAGGAGACCAGGCACGCTTGCTAGTGACTGCTTCGTTAGCACTAAACCAGTTCCCCAGGGGAGAAGACGTGAATAGCCCCACCCAAAAACATTGGGCCACTCGAGCGTTAGAAGAAGGCCCATTAGTCATAATTAGAAATGAGCTGGGAGAATGGGAACAAGGGTGGAGACTAGTCTTTACAGGGCGAGGGTATGCCGCTGTTAAAAAAGATGGGAAAGTTAAATGGTGTCCGCCTAAGTCCATTAAACCGGACCTTCAGAATAAAACTAGTGAAAACTGTGAGTTTCTGTTCACAGGACCGGATCATCAGACACCCCCGTAACCCGTACACCCCGGTGACAAGAGAAGATGCACGACATCATGGTTTAACTATTCACCATGGTTAACCACCCTGATACCTACCTCGATAGGATCACAATGATCATGATGGCACTGATCTTTGGACCCTGTATAGGCTTGTGTCATTTACATTATGTAGGTAAAACACCAGCAGCTGCTTTAAGAATGTGTTTACTCAGGGTTACCCCCAGTTATCCCTAGTTACCTCAAGTTATACCCCTTTACTACTAGTTATCCCTAATTTCCACCTGTTCACTGTGCCTTATGTTTTCTATTCAAGTTTAGGGTGTATGCTTTTAAGATTGTTACAAAGTATACAATTAAAACAAGAAAAAAATTTCTAGAAATGTTATGTTTTAGCTAATTTGGTTAGGCCTAGGGAGGGGGGAAATGTAGGTGGTTAGGGTCTGGCGGCCTGTACGGGAAGATAGGGCCCCTCTCCTGAGAGCCGATAGCGTTAAGTTCATGATGTCAGCAGACGGAAGTGACGTTGTAAACACAAGCTATATAAGGCTGTGTTACCCACCAATAAATGCCATTTGCTGTCCACATTGGTGTCTGCGAGCTGATGGACCGAGCGGCCTGGGGTTGGTCGCCATGCCGTTCCTGAACCAGGTCGCCAGGCCTACGATAGGCAACATAAAGCATTCCTTTTAATATGTTATTTATAACCTGTCTGTGATAGCAACATAGCAGAGAGCAAGTGTGTCCCTTCAATTTTGTTTTAGGATAAGTCTTAAAAGACACAAAGCACAAGGTGCTAAATTTACTGGTTTTGTGAGTCCTCTGACTTCAGTGTTTTGCTCCACTGCTGAATTTGGTCCATTTGGAAAGCTTTGTGATTTGTTACTGTAGAGCTGGATCTCCTCTTTTTAAACATTCTCCTACAGCTGACATGCATGCTAAGTAATACAGCTGCAGCCATCTGTAAAAGCTCGGAATTAATTTTCCTCTTTATTGCTGCAGCTTATTTCATTCTGCCTTTCCCTTTATATTTATAATACAGGAAAAAAATTCATTCCTTGAGAAAGCATTGCAGTTAGTTTCCTTCCTTTTTATATTACTTGTCAGTAAAGTAATCAATGCAACTGTTATCATTGGTACACACACTAACTACAGTATGAACATTGTCAGAAAAAATTTACTGAAATGGTAAATTAAATCAAGACATAAACCAAATCTTTTCTGTTTTGCTGATGAAAATCTGAGCCTAGAAAATAAAAAAGAAAGAGGCAGAACTGTACAGATGAGCATGTGGCATAAAAGGATAAATAAGAAAAGCTAAGGAAAATGAAAGTTATTACACAGCATAAGAAGAAGTCTTTGGGAAAAAATGCATCATTTTTGTTATCCTACTATGTTTTAAAATGCATGTACGACTATTGAGCAAAAGTTATCTTTTAAAGGGAAAAAGCCACAGATGGGAAACAGTTATGTTAATGAAAGCTGTGAAAAAAATGAGGAAAATGTAAGGGGTTTGTTTTGTTTTTTAAATCCTTACTTAGGACTAAAAAGTCCATGCTGAAAATAGCACTTCCCCCAGGATTCAAAATAGGAATATTTCTAGAACAGGGAAAGGGCTTAGGTCTATAGTTGAAAGCTTCATTGTACTTGTATTAGTGTGGTGACAGTGGAGAGACCATCTGTGGATCAAGTTGTGTTTTGGAGATCACATTCACCACACTAATTGCATGGAGATGTCTTCCCTACATATATATACACACACAGAGATACGTATCAGTGCATATATGTGTGTGTTGTCCCATATCCATTTCACAAGGGCATGACTGTCAGTCACCTGATTGATGATGTATTATCCTCTACTCCAGCACTCCTCCACCTTCTACTCTATGGAGGCCAAAGAGGAAAAATAAGAATCATTGAGACTGTGATTGATCATGATCGCTATTTATCTCAACTGTTCATGTTCCTCTAGTCTTCATAACATCCTCTACTGTACTTTGCTATATCAGCTTTATGAGGTACAGGATATGGCTGTGGGTATTTTTTAGGGTCTTTGCCTACCATGCTGGCATCACTGAATCCCAGTATTTAGGTGAATAATTCTTGCTCATCATTGTGTAGGGAGACTTGGACTAGAATTTCCCTTGGAACTAGCAGAATGGTATCTAAAATGAGTTTTTCTGTGATGTTTATGAATAAACCCAAAGGTTCAAAATTATGTCTAAACTCTTCTTTCTTTCTGTGTTGTGTGGAGAAGCATTAGTCTCATTTCATTCTCCACCTAATGATTACACAACCAGGAGTGAGTGAATTACTGGTGACTACATTTTCTGGAGCAAATACATCTGCTGCTTATGCAGCATTGTAAATAATGAATCTATCGAGCAGGTTTACACCTTGCCCTTCAAAGGAGAATGAAAATCATCTCTAGATTTTAACGCCGAAATATCTCAGAGTGCTTCCAGTGAAATAGAAGGCCATCTTTTTTTATTTAGTATAACCCCTTTACAAGTGAAATCTATCCAAGTGCTAAGAAATCTGAAATTAAATATTTCTTCATTAAAATTATCATCGTTACATATAGCACTGCAGGTGCTGTACCCGCAGTGCTGCAGTAGGGCTGTTTGAGGCGGGAGGGAAAAATGCCATAAATGGGATCGATAAATTGGACCAGGACAAAAGCAAACCAGCCTGCTGAACAGGCCTATATAATCCAGTGCTCCTACTGATGTCCTCATATCATGAAATTCCATCCAGTTCAGCGTACCCCCCGCAGACAGCTCTTGGCACGAGCAAGGAACTGGGGTTTGGGCCTCAAGAGGAAGGAAATCAGAGACTGGTTACCAGATGCTTCTCCCCAAAGAATATATATCAGCCTATTCCTCAGCTTTGTGCAAGACTTTTGTGCCTGTTAATGCCTTTAGCAGTGCTTTCCATTGTTTTAGCTATCACAAAACTAAAAGACATTTAATTCCCTCATTATCTAACTGAGGTAAAAAGTGGCACTTGTACCTCTCAGTTCAAGCTGATAATTACCCCCTCTCTCCGCTTCTGCTTGTCCCACGGGGGTAAGCAACCCTACCATCTCCCATTTTGCTAACCTGCCCTTCTGATCTTCTCATGCCCATCACATTTTTTCTCAAATTGTCTGACTGTTTAACATAATGAAGTGAAATTCAGAGCAGTTGTCTGCAGTGAGTATTTAGCCTGGGGTTGCAGCGTCTGTTCCAGATCTGGAGCAAGGCTTGTAAGCCTGCAAGCACACTTGTTTCCTACCAGCTGTATCAGTCAGTCTAATAAAGATCATTACAGTTCCCTACAAATATAGCTTCATTTATATTCTTAGGCAGTCTTGGCAACAGCACAGCCACTCATCAATAAATATATACATAAATATGTGGAAAATTTGATGATTCACACAAACACTTGAGTACCTATCTGAAAATAGCATTTTCAACAATGGATCAAGTCAGAAAAAAAATCATTAATTTGTATTTCAAATGATTTGTTTCATTTTCTAATTGAATACAATTTATTTAAAATATTATTTTAATTTACTTTTGGTCGGTTTTACTCCTTCAAGATAAAATTAGCTAAGCACTCCAAAAGCTTAACTGCTTTGAAGTAAAAAGTATCAATGTTTCATAATGAAATATGTCAGGCATTCCTGGGTGTTTTGTGCCTGAAACTAGCTGATGAATGTTATCCAAATTAGCTTACTTGTAGTTGGGTTTTCCAAAAAAACCAAAACCTAGTTGCAATCTAACAAAGAAGTTTGGCATCATCACTGATGCCAAGAGAAAACTCAGAACTACTGCTTATGTGTGTATAAAACATGTTAGAAAAGGTAGGGAGATTGCAAAACCTTATCATCAAAACAATATCTGGTTTGTAAGATGAGATTTTCCTGCTTCAATACCCACCAGCTGAGCTTGACCTCAAGCTTTTTTAAGGAAAAGAGGCCTTGATTTCCATCTTGTTAACACTGGACGTGATTTTCTGCCTTTGGTTTATAGCTGGAATTTGTCCTCCTGTTTTGTAACTTCATTCTAAAATAAGCAGTTATCAAATAAGTTAATGGTAGCTTCTGGTGGCTTTATGTACAGGTTGTACAAAAAGCTATATTCTTCAGGACCCAGTACAAAACATTTGCTGTTGATATTGTCATCTATATTAATAAAAACCATGTATATGGCCACAAGAAAATGCATTTAAGAAGCATGGAGTTGGAAAGAACTGAATTGCTGAGATCAGAAAAGTCTGTTAGACTGAGGTTGCAGTAATGAGGACTTATCAGTGAAGAGCAGTGATATCTGGCACTATTTTTTTCAAGGCAAGAACTTTTTTGAGCAGTATTGTAGGTAGAGTCTCAATTAAAAATCTTTGTTCTAGTTAAGTGGCAGACATGAGTGACAGCCAATGCCCAAGACATACAAGATATTCAGCAAGTTCTGTCACCATCTTCATTCATGCCTGTTTTTTTCTGACCAGGCAAGCTTATCATACTTATACAACCCTCAATTACTATACATAGTTTACAGCAGTGAGCTTGATAATGGAACAAAAAGTCATGAAAACAATAAATAGATGGCTTTTAACAACTTAGAACTCTTAGGAAGTTAGAAAAAAAATATGAATCGTACTGTCTTTTGATCCTTGTTCTCCTGTAGTATCTGAGAAGATATGAACAAAACAGTGACTGGATACCTGCCACTCGAAAGAAAGCAAGTAGGAGTATGAAGAATAACATATGTATTCAAATATTTATATTACATTATGTTCTGCTACTTTTCAGGACTGCCCACAAAGTCAGGGATGTGTGTGTGGTAGTTCAAAGTCACATAGGGTTTATGGTACTAGGGCATGTAAAGTGCTCCACGCTAAACACCACAATACGCATTTAATAATTATTGGAAGTGTCCTTGAGTGAAATAAGATATTCTGCTTTCAGAATGCACTAATGGCATATGAGAGGCAGCTGAGTAAAGTGCTTGGCCTTTGGCACTGGAGTCATGAGAGCAAGGTTGCCTGTCCAGCCTTCAGCCCACACTGCACTGCACTTCATCCTGATCTGCAGGAGGGCAAAGGGTCAGCAAAGATGAGCAGGTGAGACCTTCCTAAAGAGGCTTTTCTACCAAACACTGTGCCTCATATTGCATCCTTACGCACTGCTGGGACCGTGGGTACAGAACTGGCAGCTTACACCCCAAAGTAACTTCTTAGTATCTTCCCCACAGCAAAGCCCTAGTCACTCAGTCATTTTCGGTTGTGAATACAGAACTGAGAGTGAAGGTCCTAGTCGTCTAACTACAATCTTTTTAGTCTGCTTTTCCATAAAATTAGAATAGAATAGAATAGGAGTAGAATGAATTGAATTGAATTGAATTGAATTGAATTAAATTTCAGTTGGAAGGGACCTACAATGGTCATCTAGTCCAACTGCCTGACCACTTTAGGGCTGATCAAAAATTAAAGCACATTATTAAGGCAATTGTCCAAATGCCTCTTAAACACTGACAGGCTTAGGTCATCAACCACCTCTCTAGGAAGCCGGCTTAGGGCATCAACCACCTCTCTAGGAAACCTACTCTCTAGGAAGCCTATTCCAGTGTTTGACCGCCCTCTCGGTAAAGAAATGCCACCTAAAGGCCAGTCTAATTGTTTGACCACCCTCTTGGTAAAGAAATGCTACCTAAAGGCCAGTCTAAACTTCCCCTGGTGCAGCTTTGAACCATTCCCATGCCTCCTCTCAGTGGATACTGGGGAGAAGAGATCAGCACCTCCTTCTCCACTGCCCCTTCTCAGAAAGCCATAGAGAGCAATGAGGCCTCCCTTTCTCCAAACTAGACAAGCCCAAAGTCCTTATCTGCTCTTCCCCCTCAGCCTCCTTTTCTCCAAACTAGAAAAGCCCAAAATCCTTACCTGCTCTTCCTAGGACATGTCTTCCAGCTCTTTCACCAGCTTTGTTGCCCTCCTCTGGATGCCTTCAAGGACCTGAACGTCCTTCTGAAATGGTGGGGCCCAGAACTCCTCACAATACTCAAGGTGAAACCACACCAACACTGAATACAGCAGGACAATCACCTCTTTTGACTAGCTGGTCAGACTGTGTTTGATGCCCTCTTGGCTGCCAGGGCTCACTGCTGACTCCTGCTGAGCCTGCTGATGGCCAGCACCCCCCGATCCCTTGCTGCAGGGCCCATCTCCAGCCTCCCAATTTATACTTGTGCCCAGCATTACTCTTTCCTATGTGCAGAATCCTGCATTTCCTCTTGTTAAATGTCATGCCGTTGGTGCAATTAGTTGTTGCATTGCTTTGTTCTTATGCAAAGCACCTCAGTAGGGTGAAGGCTAATGTTTAGGCAGAATGATTGTGGCTGGTTTGCTGATCACTCTCCTGGCTGCCAGTGTTCCATATTGCCTACCACACATCCAAACCAGCAACCTTGACCAGTAGTGCATAAAATGCCCAGAGAGGCCACTCGGAACAAAGTGGTAGGACCTCTGCAGACAATGTCTGCCAAGTCCAATGCCAAATGAACACATAATGATGTGGCCCAATATGGGCTCAAAATAAACACGCCATCTGACACCGAGCCTGCAGCTCCACCGCCAGCCTCAGGCTTGCAGCATGTATAGGTCTAAATCACTGCAGAAACTGTTAATCAGGTCTCCCCTCAGACTTTGGCTGACACTGCTAATTCATCTGAGAGTTGTGAGTGTGTTGTAAGTGGGGCTGTTTTTCCTCTTTGGTTGGCAAATTTGTCATGGGAGTGCTGTTACAGAGTGACTGCCTGGATGTAATTTTGAAAGGATCTAAAATGACAAATTAAAAAGTGGAATGAAGTCTGATGACTTGACATTAATTTCTCTAAGCGTTTGAATGAGCAGACCATAGTGCAAGGTAGGAAAACTCCCCATGAAATATCATTCACAGTTTTCTCTATTATATTTAGACCTTTATTTAACAGTAAAGAAAATGTTAAATTAAATTGAAAAGGCTGGCCTTCCTCTTGAGAAAACAAATACAATTATACTAATCTTTTAAGGCCAAGAATATACATTGTACACATTAAAGGTGATTGTTTTGTATTACTGAAAAGGTCAGGCTTAGTTTTGAAAAGCGTCAGCTGCCTTTCTCTTTCATTAATTTAAAATGTCTTTGTTACCTTTCAAAATGTGAGATCAAATTCTCAGTCTCCTAAACCTCATCTGGGTTTTGTGTAAATGCTTCTGCCCCAGACACACTTTTAGCAAGATCATACTGGATTGATAAGGAAAGCAAGAGATACCCTTTCCAGCTGCATAAACAGAAATGGGGTTTGGAAGGGAATACTTCAAAATACCACTACCTTGCCATATATTTTTTTTTTTCAGTCTGTCACAGCATGCCATAAAGGAAATAGCATTTAGAGAAAAAGAAAGTATCTCCTTTTTGCTGCGTGTATGGCTTCACACTGCCATATGAGACTGACCACTTTTTATTTGGATCTCTTTACCTGTCTGCAAATCTGGATGCAGAATACACACAGCAGTGTGCTTTGTTCTTTGAAAACCTAAGGATGAGGATGTTTTCATTGTGGATACTGTCCTTTCTGGAATATTATGGGACAACGGGGCACCAAGTTGCCATCTATAGACACTTAATCCATACTTCCCTGATGCTTGCAGCCCTATTCTGATCCCCTAGATGCTGACAAGGAATTCAGGAATGATCAGGGCTATCGGCAGGCCTGGCTTGCTCTGAGGGGTCTCCATACGTGATAGCTTTGTAGCTGCCTGTGCCTTGAAACTTTTGACAGAATATAAAAGACACAGGATTGCGCAGCCTGTGAAATATGGCATAGGAGCAACATACTTTACAGTGCAGATAACTGTATGATGGGAACTCTATGGCCCAAATCATTGAAATTTCTCATGGAAGGGGAAGAGGAAATGGTGCTATAAGGTCCAACAGCTCCCAAAATTTCCCCTTTCAAGGCTAGGAACTGGCCTCTCCACCACAGGAGATGCTTCAGCAGTAGACAGTATTCACTGAATTCCACCTTCTCCTGCAGGGAAGGATAGTTCTTCTGTGAGCAGCAGGAAATATCATAGTGCAGGTCAATTGCACTGCTTTTTCAGTTAGCTCTGCTGTCCCAGAAATAAGGTTTTCAGTTTTCCAAAATTTTGTGCTTTTCATTTGTAACAAATGCACATCATTCTGGATGAAATCATGCACACAGGTGCCAGTAGTTGTAGAACATATAAATATTCAGGTTAGTCTTCTTTTAAAAGAAAAATGTCAATATACTGATTCAGAATTGTGTGTTGTGAAATACAGGTTCATCATCACTAAAAGTAGCTGAAATAGTCAAAATGAAACATCAGCATGGGTTTGGATTATTTTTTTTTTAAAGATTTTGCTTTTTCAGACTATTTTTAGTTTTAACTTTTTAGGATAATATGTTTCTTTCTGATTCAGGACAACATGTATTTCACTTTAAGAAAAATGGCAGAAGTCAAAAAATGTTTTCTGTCCTCCTGTAGTTTTTATGGCCTTCTGGCATGACATCTTATTCACCACTGCATAACTGCAGCTACCATGGATGTGCCTGAATTCAAATTTATGGAATTGCACACGTATAGCACTGAATCACACTAGTGATTAATTAAACCCACTGAATTACAATGAAAGCCAAAGCTAGCATTGTGGAAAGGACTTTGTTCAGGAATGTTGGCAGAAACACATTTAAAGTAAAGATAGGTTTCATCTTCTAAGTGCATTATTTGAATTGATTTTGTCACACCCACAGAGGAGAAAGCACTTCACATTTCAAGCTATCAATGGCAAGCCTCATAAGTTAAAAGAACAGTACACCCAGACTGAAATATACTTCCATCCCTATTCACTCACGTATGCTGTTCCTTATGACATTTTATATGACAATGTTCTGAATATTACATTCAGTGCTGCCAAGTTAGGAATAAATTTACCCAAGTTGTTAATCTTTGTTATAAGTCCTGGACAGGTTTTTGTTGGTGGGATTTTCTTTTTGTGTGTTTTTTTTCTTTAATGGAGCTCTGCAATATTCTTAATTTCTTTCTGCTACCAACAGGAGATAATTACCTTCTAGCATTGCTATTTTATTCACGGAAAACTGACACTTCCTTCTGTTTTAGCATCAGTTCATTGTGCAGAATTCTTTGTAGTGCTTTAATTAACCTGGCATGATGATCTCAGTACAGCCCCAAATAAAATTAACATCAAACACTCATATGGAATTGTTCTATGAGATAGCTCGGGTGATGAACATAGACCATATGGTAATCTTTAAAAATAAAACCTGCCAAATAGCATATTTAATGTGACTACCCCAGCATACTCATAAGGATTGTAAAAATCAAAAATAATTCTCAGCACTGCTCACTTCAAAGGATCGCAAAATATTTTATACAAACTATCTATCTTTCTAAAATCAGCTCACCTACCACTTAAAACAGCCACTTCTGCAGTGAAATGCAGCAGCCATTGCAGTAAAGCACAGCAAATTGGAACAGCAATTTTAGGGCAGGTAATGAAGACAAATGGTGTATCTTGTTTAAACTACAGGGGCAGAAGGTAATTACCCAAATTTGGAGCTGGCTGAGATACCAGACCTAACACCTCTCTTGCAGAAAAGTGTCAGTCAGGATTTTATAGCTGGGTAACGTTAAACAGAACATGAGCAAAGCTTGGTGTTTATCACTGAACCTGTAAACAAGTTGGATTCTGGGGGAGAAGATTTTCTGCTTACATTTATGTGTGCAATAAAATTAGTCACGTCTTTGCTGTACCCCACTGCTGGTCAGATGAGAATTTAGAATTGATTTTATGGGTATGATTTAAAGTCCACTGAAATCAGTAGAAAAACATTGACTGGCTTTGGATCAGGTCTTCTGTCAGCTCTAGTTTGTTGGAGAGGGGAATTGCACTCTGGTTTACTGTCTCGTAGCAGTGCGTTGTATATTGAAATATGGGAATGTTAGATTTTCAAGAGCAACATAGCCAAAAAAGGCATGAGCTTTTTCTTTAATGATGGTCATTGTACTTTCCTAGCATCTTGCTGTGCCAGTTGCTTGGCTGGACTGTTCCGAGTGATTTTGTGACTGCTCCTGGCTAATGCAATCTGCAACCCACGTAGTGTTAGGCTGAGGATCCAGTTTGCAAATGTTTTCAAACTATCAAACCTCAGTAAAGAAAGAAAAGAGACTCGTTCCATGTAAGGTCGGAATTCCCCTTTGGATCTTCTCCTCTGTGTTGCCAAGGAAGGAGTCACCATTGCCCACTGTCCTAAATCAGCTGCTCGGTCAGCTGCCCGGTGTTTCTCAGGGTAGACATAGTCCTCGGATCTCTCAGCAGTAAAAAAGATCCTTCACTTCACCTTACTTTACAATGTAAGAAACTTACATCATCTCACCTACCACTTTTGCTTTCATTGTCTTGACATAGTAGTAACCTTACAGCTGCTGTTGGCAGTTTATTGCCAAACATTTCACACATTTCTTCTACTCTGATTAAAACATGAGCAAAATGACCTTCTTCCTTTCTGAAAATACACTCCCCTTTTCAGCTGTTTTAAATATGCTGACCTCCAGGAAAAAAAATAAAAATGCTTAGTCATTACAAAACTAGCTTTTGTAGCAGGGTATAGTGCACTTTCTGGAGATTCATGTTTGTCTCACTATTACATATCATTAGAGTCACCTGCCTTAGCATCTTTCCATTTATCTGAAGCAGCTGTGATATTTCAGCATATTTTTAAACAAATCTTTCTAATTGGTGCAGCCAACTTCCTGTCTGGTTTTGAAAAATTGAAGCAGGAGCAAAATTTGGTGGCAATTTATGACTATTTTCCATCTTAACTCACCTCTAACTGAAGGAAAAAAAAGATTATCTCAAGAAATTACTTTAATAATTACAATTGTCCTTCTAAAGCAGAATACCCACTCACTGGGGGGGAAAAAACCCCTGTGTTCCCTGACGTTAGTCTCATTAAAGTTGCTTTCCTGATTACTCAGGGTTTCTGTAAGTACTTTCAACTTCCTTAAACATTTGAAGATCCCTGTAGCTGTCAAGAGTCTGAAAGCTTTACTGATGCTCACCCCCGTGGAGAACTTAACTGTTTTCCTTCTTTTTAAATTCAAATGTTACTTCATAGCCAGACAGGATTCACCTTTAGTCATTCCCTTCTTTTATTTTAAAAGCCAAGATACATAGACTGACACATGCATCTTCACAGACCCTCAGTAAAACCATGGGGCTCTATCGATGTGGAGCTTCACTTGCAAGGAATTGGATCAGAATTGATCCATTGCTGTCTTTATCTGCTCTCATTTATATGCTATAGGTAATGCCAGAGCACATAATATCTTTTCCTCCTCCCTGTTCTAAATGCCATCTCTTTAAGCCTGATTACAGTAAGATTTCTGGTCTAGTTGTGTCTCTAATGTGAACATAAGTGTAATGCAAAGACCGTCCCTCTGAGGACTGTATCTGGCTTTTACATTAATTAACGCAGCTGACATCAGTGTTAATTCATTCCCCAATTATTTTAGCAAAGCTTTTAGTCGTTTAGACACACACACACACACATTTTCAAAGTACAGGGCAAGTAGGATCATCTGGCAGGAGGATACCAGTAACCGTGAACATCAAGCTGCAAAGAAGTAAAGTTTGGGTATTTAGCTTAGTTTGTCTTATTGTAAGTGAGTGACTGTAGTGTCAAACATTGCTAGTTTCCAGGGTGGAGAACTGTCAACCTCTAATTTGTATTTGTGGTCACACTCTAAGGAATGGGGAAAAAATACTCTAAATTTTAGGGGTTTTCCAAACTTTGCCACTTCTGAGCAGCATGGCTAAAATTTTGGATCTACATCTCAGTCACAGTCTGAAAGTGAACAGGTTTGACTTAGAACGGAGAGGTCTGAAATGAAATCCTGATAGGGATGAGGTTTCATTAGGTGGGGCCCTCCCCAAGTCTGAAATTTAGCGTGTCCATAGTCTTTGCCAAGTGGGACTTTAGCCTCAGCCCCATTTGTCAAATAGAAATAATGTTTCTATTAAGCAGCAACTTCTTTAGGGATGAGGATTCATTAGGTGGGGCCCTCCCCAAGTCTGAAATTTAGCATGTCCATAATCTTTGCCAAGTGGGACTTTAGCCTCAACCCCATTTGTCGAACAGAAAGAATGTTTCTATTAAGCAGCAACTTCTTGTCTAAATTTAGAAACTTAAATATTTAGTGTTTGTGAGAGTTGAAAAGTACTTTTTCAGAATCTGGTGGTAGAGTAAGAAAAGACCAGTCTTAGTGAAGATGCCCAGGGACCATGTCTCTCCTATTAATGTCATCTACCTGACACATATTCCCGATAACACGATGCTGTTTTACTTTATGATTCTCCAAAGAAGGGATGCACTTGTATTGGATCCTGTAAGAGTCTATTAAACATCAGTTCACCACTGCTTGTTGCCCTTGACCTAAACAGCAGGCCCTGCCAATCCAGGGTTTGGCAACATTTGGTTGAAATAAAAAGGTCAGATGTTTGAGCTTTGAACCTGGTGCAGCTTTTCAGCTTCGTATCTTTACTATGCATCCTTAAATCACTAAATGTAAATACTCCACTCCCAGTGTAGGTAAAGTATCTTTGTGTTTTCTTGTTTATCTACAGTAGATAATAGAAGAAGGAAAAAAAGCCCAAATATATGGTGGCAAAGAGCAGAAGACAGTGTAGCCAAGCAGGCTTACTAAAGAAAAATGTGAAACAAACCACCTGAAGTGCAAACACAGCCTATATCTGAGCAGGAAAGAGCAAGTTATAGTCATAAAGAAAACAAAATTACACTCTTTTCTTCCTTGTACTTTATTTAATTAAATCTAATCATGCTTTGGTTTGCATTACAGAATGATAAATTAATTCCATATTATTTTACGTGCTGACTTTTTGTCATTTTTACCTTTATTTCACAAGAACTTGAATCTATGACTAGAAATACAGTTCCCTGGTTGGGGCTTATTTTTAACTAACTTTCAAGTGATAATGAACAAGTTGGAGTATTCTAAGATTCCCTAATTTTGATTTACAGCCTTTGTATCTGTACGCTAACCAGAAAATAAAAAAAAAAAATGGAAAGAGCTGCTTACATTTTACTGAAACCGATGTAATACTCACAGGATTTACATGTGGCATAATAAAAATTAAAACCCGGGGGAAGACAGTTGATGATATCAGCATATGCTGATCTAAATTAGGACCGCCATGGTCCAGCCTGGCCATTTATGGGTGGCCATCTGGATCAGGCAGCAGTGCTCCTGCAGTCACACATTCAGCTGGCCGAGGCAGTGGATTTGGATAAACACGGTCCTGCTGCAGCAGCCCTGCATTAGTGTCTGTGGAACTGTCCTGCAAAATGGATCTTCGGAAGAAGATACTCAGAGAAGCGCAGTCCCTGCTGCCAACGCTGCAAGGCAGAATGTGGCTTTGTGGAAGCTTTGCAGAGGTGGTTCCAGGTGAGGAAGGCTCTGGAGTCCAAAGCACTGGTCCCTGCACCCAGGTCTCCTTCTCTGCAGGGCAGTAAGGGACACAGGAAAATGAAGTTATCAGTGGCCTGCTCCAGTGTGGAGGTTTTATGAGCTCTCGTACAAAATCAGTGCACCAAAATCTGTCATCCTGGGAGAACTGTGGCAGCCTGGTTATGGGCTGCCTTTCACACAATAGAAGGACTGTGCTCGTGCATTGCAAAAAACTTCTTTTAAATCATGTAAACATCAACAAACAGTGTACCAGTATTTGGGGATTTTTGACAAATAGGATTTTTTTAAACGCTTGTGGGTTTTGTGACTTAAAATACTAAATACTTAAATTGGTTGATGACATTTTTTGCATGTTTGCTTTTTTACAAAGCTAATAGACATCTAAAGAAGGAAGATGGAAAAAAGAAACCTCTCTTCCTCTTTACAAGGTTTTAGAAAATTATATCCCAGTTTATACAAGACTAATGGCCTCTTCCTCTCAGAGGAAGGCCAAATTGCAGGTGCTGCTGCATAAATACATAATATGCATATTAATTATACTAATATAAAAAATAATGTATCATCGCACACTTTGCATATTACAATGTTTATATGTATAAAAATAAAAATACCTATTTTATATATGTCATACTATGATGTATATTATAAGATTCGTTATTGAATTTTACACATAAATTAGACTTTACATTAATTATAGTATTAATAACAATATTTAGAATTAATGTTAAATAAATAATATTCAGATACTCCTTGTACAAAGCAGGTAATTCAAATGTCTCTACTCTTTTCTACTTCTTACCATACTCACCAAGCCTTGGGACCTGCTTAGAAAACCAGATATTTTCCATAAAAAATATATTTAAGAAAAGTTCAAGACAAGGAGATGAGCCCAAAGGGAACAGAGATTAAACAAAGCAAAAATACAACTCCAGTGAGAAACAGCAGCAGCCCATCTGAACTGAAATATTTTAATTTTCTAACTGGACATTTTATTTAGAGAATTTTTTTAACAATTCCGTACTCCCACCCACATACGTATTTTTCTGGGATAAATAGGAAATTGTTACCAAAAGTCTTAACAACATACCAAAATTTCCTCTGGAAATCATGTTAAGTGACAGATAGGCTAGCGTTCTTGATGCATCAGATGTTAGGGAGGAGCACATGGGTTGCTGCAGGCTTACTGAGAGGGAATGAGTCTGTGGTCTTGGTCTTCCATTTTGCAATCAGTCATGGAAAACACAGAGACCAGGAGAAAGAGGAGGACTTCTCGTGTTGGGCTGGGCTTCTGTAAAGCATCTTGAGGAAGCTGGGTTGTGTTAGGAAAGGCTGCCATGCCTTTCACAACCTGGATAAGAGATAGGATAAAAGCCCCATATCCACCCTAACTAAACATGGGAGATAATTAGTGTTAAATATATCTTCTTTAAACTGCCAGTGATTAAACATCATCACTGAAGGGAAAGTAAGAGGCCTTTATCCTAACCAAACACAAGTGTAAGGTCTATGTTCTTAGAATAAAAAGAATAGGGAAACATTAGGGCTGTTCCTCATCCGCTTCAAAAAACCCTACATGCCTTTTAAAGTCAGAACATCACAGAGTGAGTAAAAAAGCACTCCCACCACATGGGCTCTGTAAATGCATTGTCAAAATTGAAAAGTTAGAACAAGACAACTGGCACAAATCATAGCAAATTTGAAATTGCCATGTAGCATTCTGTTTTATTAGAAGTAAACAAAAGATGAAGTTCAATCCAGTGACATGTATATGCTCTAATTTAGAGAAAGTTTTTGTAAAAGCTTTTAATAAATTTCCAGCTGATGAAATATTGAAACCATATGGAGATTAGTGATGTATTTATATACCAATTTTTTGTACAGCACAACAGAAAATAAAACAAAAAATGCCGAAGGAGAAAGCAATGCCAAAGAATTTATTTAAGCGTCAGTCTGCAGGAGGGCAGGATTTTTAGTATTTACTTTAAAAGTTTGCTTATTTTTTAAATTTTCATGTGTGTACAAAGATGGTTGTGGCTAAATGGACTGTAAGAAAACTGTAAATAAAATGATAATACAGGGCTTCCACTCAACCTGAATAAGAATAAAATGTTCTATTGAAACATCTCTGAATGAAGAGGAAAATGTATTGGAACTGTACTGCTTAGTAGGACATCTACTTAATATTTGGCAGTGTTTATGCTGGTCAGATAGGCTCAGGACGGTCATTAGCAAGCAGATCAACATCAGTAACCTTCAGGACAAGAGGTTATATGTGCACAGTAGTCAGGACAGACTATAGGAAGCATTGTGTGATCCCACATGATTCTGCATAGGGTCCAGGCAGTGCCCCTTCCAGTTGTTAGGACTGCTGTGTGCACATAAGCCTTGGTGGAGTTCCCTGATGGGCCTCCATCTTTCCCAAGAAGATGATGTTCCTTGGAAGAGATAGATTACTGGCGCACATGAAGAACTGTTGTGTCACTCATTCACTGTTAACTGATACCTCCAAGCTGTTATATTGATTATTTACATAGCAAATCACCGTACAATGCTTTCTTGCTGAATGTCTTCAGTGACCTTTGGGTCTTTAGGGCACATTGGGGATGGTGAGGATTTCTGGGTGTACGGCAGATAGTGATGTGAGGTTTGATATTGCTACGGAAGGTGCACAAAAATACAAAGTGGTCTTGGAATCACTACCTGAACGGACTTTCCATGTGGGGCCTATCAGAAAGAAAAGAGAAGCCTTATATCTGAAAAGCTTTTTATAGAGTTCCAGCGTTCCCTGGTAGCTCTGTTGTTAGAAAATATTTTCCCATCTTTTTTAATATCTTTTTCATATGGAAAGCATTACTGGGCCCCAAGTGTGATCTTTAAATCTGCCAGTTCATAATCTTGATAATTCAGAATAACAGCTTATCGCAAGTTATGAAAGAATTAAACCTGAAAATTCTGCTGCTATTACACCAGCTTGTCACTGCAAATGGAATGATGGATTTCAGTGCACTTCCTTGATAGAAACTTAAATATATAAAATTGGTATCAATTATCTTTGTTTGACACCATCATATTAATCTTCTTACTGACTACTGAAATAGGCCATCCTAGACAAGTTATACCTTTGTACTCCTTTCAAGTACATGCATTGTGCAAGAGCTTTTATTAACATTATCAAGCCGCTTCAGCCCACTTCTCAATAACTCAATACCACCCAATTACTGACATAAAAGTCTGTCACTTTATTTACAACTCGGGAGTCTCTGGAAAGGCAGTATTAGTTGTGCATAATGGAAACAATCTCAGATCTAAATTAATAGGAATGTTGAACTGACCTTGTGGATATACAGTTTTCTAAAACTATTCATATACCTGTATTTCACCACTAAGGAGTCTAATTGCTCCTTTCTTTTTTTCCTCTTTTTAAGACATAAAAATTCCCTGCTCACTGGGTATAAAAAGTAACACGTATTGTTCACAGATCTAACAATATTCTTTGTCAAGGTTTCTCTGCCCTTCCAATAATTTGAGGAGATCTGCCCCATTTCCTTTGAAATGTCAAAGGAAAATTAAATGGAAAACCTAGCAAGTTCCCATTTGCAAGATGTCCACTTTCTCCACAGTTTGACTACGGCACGCACTCGCTTGAGCTGTGAAGTCTCTGAGGGAGCGCAAGCAGTAAAATGAATTGCAACTTCATCCGTTTTAGATCAATAGGTAATGTTTGGACTGAATAAGCCAATGCTGTGATATAACCATGGAGTTGCCTGGAGAAGAAAAAAAAATAATAAATGGCAGTTATGCCTCTGGGTGGTTCAGAGAGAACAACAGATAACCCTGATAAATACAATAATACATTAATAAAGAAAACCAAATGAATACAGGAATTTTGTAAAGTGCTTTTTTAAAGGCAGAAATATTCCAGCAATATTCAGCACATTGTCAGATTTGATTGTGAGTTGCTTAAAACTCTGTATAAAAAGGCAGTATTGCAGCTCTTTATTAAAAGACCTCTGTTTATCTAAGACTTCCTTAGTGACTTCTTCCATTTCTCTCTTATCTCTTGCCAAAACTATTATATTTCCTTTGTCTTTTCCCCATCCTGCCACCACCACTTCTTAATGTAACTTGTAGGGTAAAAAGCTAATATTTTGCACAATGTAATGAGTAGGCAGCCTGTAGGTTTTGGGTTGTTTCTGTGTTAGTTTCCCTCTTCCCTCCCCAGTGTCTTACATCTTGTTACATCCAAAGATATAAAAATTACACAAACTCAACCATCCCAGCTGAGTCCAGGGTATGCTTAGTTCCTCTTCACTTATCGCTAGATCTAACGGTGTCTCATTTCTATTTTCAGTCTTAATGTTTTATAATCCACTTTATCTTCAGATTGCTTGAACACTTGGATGAACATGCTCTGTTATGTATGTCATTCAGAGATCATGCATTCATTACCCATTCCAAACAGATTTTCCTAACTTTTTCCTCTACAGAATACAGTGTTTACCAGAATAACAATTCTTGTTAATATAGCTGTTTCCCTTCTGTCTGTGATAATGCATGCAGAATCATTGGTATATTATATTTTGAAGTGATCTCCTTTACTCAAGACACAAGTAAGAAATATTGCCTTTCTTTTTGTCCTCTGCTTTTTGCCCACCATAGGGAACTGTATCCTATAGCTTGGTTATTGCAATCAGGTCCTTCCTTCTCATTGCTTTTGTATCTGTAAAACTCCCTAACTCTTGTGTTTCGGTCCAAACCTCAGTAAAGCCAATGCTTCAGTGGACTTACACTTATATGACCACCTCCCATTCTTCTTTTTTCTGAAGTGGGCAAAGGAAGAAAATTAGTCTAATGACCTAATGACTGATGCCTGTGTAAGGAAAGGCAGCTGTAGTGCCCAGTGTTGAGCTATAGGATAGTGACCTGTGTTCAGAAGAGACCCCTTTATTTACAGCTCTGTTGAATTTGTACTTTTATGGCACCATCTCCTTTCACACTTTTCTCAATGTACCAGTTAGTTAATACAGGCCAGTTGGACCCTGGAGCCCTCTCAAAGCTTCTCTGAAGCACAGGTCAAATGATTTTCACTAGATTGCTCTCCCTCAGAACAGGGACTGAAGGTTTCATTCCTGTCTAAGAACAGGAAAAGAAAGAGGAAAAACTGAAGAAGGGTGATGGGGCCAGGCCAAGAGCTTTTCTTTCTTATGGAGAAGGTGATGTCCACAACTGAGGCTGGAAGGGGCTGTTTCTCTCCGCCCTCTAGGACTAGCCACCATATATCTCAAGGTCTTGTTTGGCATTTATGCTAGTCGGGGCTGTTGTGTAGAGGGGAGTGGAGACAGCCTTCTCCTCTTGCCTCCTCAGTACATGGTAGACTCAAGCCACTGTCTTGCAGTCGAACCTTGTTCTACAGACCATGCAAGAATATGCATTTCCTAGAGTTTATAGCAAAGCCATAGTCTAGCACATAAAAACTGCTGGGCTCAGTGTAGTGCTACGTATGAAATGTGATGTCCTATGATGTTGGTTGGATAAATGATCTAAGGGTCCTTTTGGCCTTAGACTATGAGTCTATTATACCACACTCTTCACCATCATAGACCTAAAATATGTGAGTGCCCTGCCATTGATAGATGTACTGAATGTTTTTATAACCTTGCACAAAGCATTTTGATTGCAGACAATTTGTGATTTTATTCCCTGTTAGTTCTGTTTCCATCAAATTGACTTTGGTTTGACAAAATAGCTCTATTTATGTTGAAGGTCACCCCTTCATAAGCAGTGATTAGTGGAATCTTTTTTACAGTTAATCCTTCAAAGACTTTTATTTACTATTTTCTTGACTTTGCATCTTCAAAACTGTTTATGAGTTTCATCATTTAAAAGCTCAGAACCAAATCCTGCTGTCCTTAATCCAGCAAAGCTGTCTTTTAAAAGGCTGAGCTCTTTTAGAATATCAGAATTTGGTACTCAGATTTCTTCTTTCTCAGTAACCATTAAATCTGTAAATGTGTTCTTGTCAAATGGTAACCTGCATAGAAAAAAAAATCATCTTATTCTAGCTCCTTTCAATTCACACCTACAAATTTAATTGTAAAAAATGTTATTAACTTGACTGTTGACTGCTCTTGCATAATAAATATAGTTAGATTGGCTTTTATCTTTCCAGTTCATTGCAGCATGATCACCGTGCCTGTCAATGCAGCAGGTTTTAATACTGGATAAACAAAGTACAGAGGGGTTAATCTCAGTATTTATGTAATACCTAATAATACATTTGGCAAAGAATCCTTAGAGCAAGAAAGCTCTTTTTTGTTTGCTTAATAAAAGAATGCATGACAATATATCCTTAGAGTTTTGTCTAGATATTGACAATTCAAAGATAATGCCTGATAGCAAGAATGCAGGCTGTGTTTACATGGCTTGAAAGTGATTTCAATTTATTTTAAGGATTTTAAGGATTAAAATGACTCCTCTGCCCTTACTGAATCTTGCAACTAACTGCAAACATTTTGCTTTCCTGACCAGGGTTATGTACCTGGTGTAAAGGCAGCCATTCTATTACATGGGACAGACAGTGGGAAAGAGCTCCTGCAGGATCAGACAGAAGGCAGGAATAGCTCGGGAGCTGTGGATCAGGACTAAAGATGTCCTCATTCCCTGTGCCCCTGCAACAAACGCTGGCAGAGGTGGAAGTATGACTTAATGAACCCCAGTTTAGTCCTGGCCTCTTCTGGGACAGAATCACTAAATGCGTCTCCATGTGCTAGTCCTGAGATAATGCCATGAGCCATCCTATAGAAGTATGAAATAATTTATTGTTATTACTTAGAAGATATACGTAACTCCATGTATTTCCTTACAGATCATTTAGATATTCAAATTACCAAGCTTTTAGTGCCAGAAATTCAATTAAAGGAGTAAAAACTCTATGTTGTAATAAACTTTAGTATTTGAAATAGCTTAATAAAACGAACTTCATCTCAGAAGTGTTTTTTGCACTTTAATGTGTAACTTTTAATTATTTTGTTCTGAAATAGCAGAACTTGTTAAAAATGTCTAATTGTTATTTACTACAGAATGAGATATCTGGGTTTCTGGGTACTGTCTGCCTTTGAAAGCACACTCAGCTTGGCACGATAGGCCTTCCTGGATGAACTGAAGATGCTTTACAACTATTAGTCCCTTAAAGATGATTGAACACAGAAGTGAACACTTTGCTATTCAGAACACCAGATTTTACTTAGCCAACAGAATTGAAAAATCACTGCAGCAGATGAAAAAAAAACCAGTCTACTGCTTCTGCTTTATGAAAGCTGTTCTCCTCAGGCAGTGCAAGAAAAAGGAAAATGCGGCCTACGTGGTCACTTAACCTCTAGCAGCGCTTTGGTTTTCCTCTCTGTAAATGGAAACATAGTGAATGTTATATAAACTAATTACTTCAAAAGACAGCATGAAAAACAGGAGTTGTTTGTTGTTTTGTTTTGTTTTGTTTTGGTTTGGTTTTTTTTTGCAGTGGGTTCAAATCCAGTGCTTAGATCCCTGATGTCATTCCTTTTTCTGTCCTTAACAAATAAGCAGTAGTGTGAGTGTGATGTGAAAGGTGAACCTCCCTGAAGTCCAAGACTTTGAGAATCTGCTCACACCCAGGTGAGCAGAAGAAGGGCCAGATGAGTTCATGTTGCTCAGAGCCTTGTCCAGTGAAGTCCTCAATACCTCCAGGGATCCCCTCCAAACCGGAATTGGCCTGAGACCAACGCCACCACTACAGGTCTGTTTCTTAGATTCTATGTTTACCTTTTTCACACACACCACCTTCAGTTCTCCTACAAATAGTTGTGTGAAAACTAATAGCTAGAGCATGGGGGTTGTTGGAGCAGGAAGAGGTGGGCAAGAGAGGTGGCTTGTATAAAAACTAGAGCTGAGACTCCGAACCTGCCTCTGGTGAGAAGGTTGTGCCTGCAGAGAGCAGCATGTGGCAGGACAGAGGGGCTCAGGAACAGCCTCCCTGTTCCTCATCTCTGAGCTCTCCACCTTCTCTCTCTGTTGCATGCCAGTGTCTATGTGAGGATGGAGCTTGCTTCCTTGACGCCGTTCCCTCAATGCTCTGGTGTCCTAGCCAGAAACGCGAGAGACCTTTATCTGATGAAGCGTATTTGCACCAATATATATGCACATAGATATCTCTGCTTCCCTCTGCCTCTTCGCACAGCCATCCTCTGCTACTGAGGTGCAACAGCCTGCAGAATAGACTTCGGTTGCCCAGGTCATTTCTGCCTGTTCCTCTAACAGAGTGTCTCCACCCCCACACCTCCCAAATGACCATTTCTGAGTTTGTGAATTTTTTATGACTTTGAAAGTACTGAGACATTTTGAAATATCCAAACTTCAAAATATTCATTTTGTGAAGAGATATCGATTTGAAGATTACTTCTGTATTTTGGGGAGGAAATTAAAACATATGTATGGTATAACTGTTTTTACTTGTTTGTGATTTTTTTTTTTTTTTGCAGGGTTGGGGGGAAGAATTTAATTTCAGGTTTGGGTTTGGTTTTTTTTCAGTCCTTAGCTGGGTTGGCCATATGACCCTATTACTTTCACTGGCCAACCATGCCTGGCATCTTCAGGAGGGGCAGAAGAAGTAATTACTTCACAAGTAATTTGGATCCGTTTCCCTCAAGTGTCTCCATGCATTGCTATCTGTAGCTTTATATTTATCGCCTTTTTTAATGGTCTGATCCTGAGAGACCCCAGAGAGGAGCTTGGGTCATCCACTGAAGACAAGCAATAATCTGTTATCAAATTTCTTATTGAAAATCCATGTGGAGCTCAGCAGAATATTATGCTTCAGAGGATAGTTATGTCATGCTCCAGTGGTGGTGGGAGAGATTCAAGGAAGCAGGCAATGAGGCTATCAAAATGGCAATCCTTCTCTGCCTCCCAGACACCTTAGGAAAGGCTGGGTAAAACTGAATTACCTCGAAATGCAGAAGCAGGTAGTCTGTGGTAATATCTTGCTTGCAAGTACTAATAAAACATGACCAGGAGCATAGGTGGGAGTTAATCCCTGTGGGCTGCACCAGAGGAGAAGGTGGTGGTGAGGGCTCTGCAAGCTTGTGGATGCTCCATGCTGGCTGAACACGCCATTTACGTGGCAATCTGAAAAGAGCTTAGCCGCATACAAAGCCTTTGTGTCTTTTTATCAGTTTTGTGCCTCAGACTTTGTGCTAATGTAAAAATGTAAATCCCCAGCAATTAACAGCCATTTCTACATTAGCAGAGCTCCCAAGGTTCTGCTATCTCCATTTGTCTTTAAACATTTTATTAGAAATTTGACACCAGTGATGTTCTAATTAAAGTCCATTTACTAGCATGAAGCACTTCTATATACAACACCGCGGATTTATTCTTTTGAGATTGCCTCCAATTTCATGCTTGCTTACAGCAAGTGTTACAAATACTGTTATTTTTGTTGAGAGAATCATCATTGACATGGTGCTTAGGCTGCATTTCTGGAGCTTGTTGATTGTTGATTTCTCTTTAGATCTGGTAATTCTCAGCGGACCTCATTTACACACCAGTGCTAACTGTGTGTCCAAATTTGTTTCTGAGTTTGCAGAAAGTTATGTTCAGATCCAGTGGACAGACACTGAAACCAACTCCTGGTGCTGAAAAGATAATTTGCCATATAATGAAACAAGAAAGCAGCTTGTATCTCTTGCATAGCAACAAAAAAAAAAAAAAAAAAAAAAGAAAAAAGCTTTCTTTAAATGAGTTAGGCATTGTTCTCAGGCAGGAACAACAGAATGATTTAAGCAGAGGCAAAAGGAACATCTTTTGCTTTTAAAAATATCTTGGGGGTTAAAGGAAACTTTTTAATGTTCTAAGTTTTTAGAATCAGAACTACATTAGAAGAGAATGAGAGGCACTCTTGACTGAATTGGTAATTAAAACAGTTTAGGAGCAGACTTTCTATTCATCAGACTCTGGGATGCAAAGTTTTTATCAGAAAAGCATTGTCTATACATTTCAGTGAACTTGAAGTTATGAGCTGTAAGTTCTGAGCCCTAGAAAAGGATTTTCTCTGAGCTTGTTAGGTGTAAATAATTTAAGACTGAAACAAAAAAAAAGTACCTCCTTTTAAAGAAAGTGTAAGTAACAGCAACAGCCCTTGAGATCTATAGTTTGTGTTCCCCAATCCAGAACTAAAGATATTCAGTTATTCAGTAAACAAACTTGAAAGACATTATAATAATAGTCTATAGCTCTTAATAGATTTAGCTAGAATTTATCTCAAAGCTCCTCTATAATGAAGCTATTGTGTGCTTTTTTAGGTAAAACATTTCACAACAAACAGGCTCAATTGTCCGCCAGGCGCTTTTACATGCTGCACTGAGCACTAAGCGGATGCCAGATTCTGCAAAATGTCACTCTGGTATAATTCTTCAAATTGTTTTTGGCTCAAACACGATTTCACTTTTTTGGTAGTATATTCGTCACTAGGAACATCTGACATACTGACGAAATCTTTTTGTCTTTTGTGTCCAGGAGTTTGGCCTTCTGGTTTGCTGTGAGAGGTCCACATTTTGGTAATGGCTGTATTTCCCCAGTATTTTAGCCGTTAACCTGTGCTGTCCTCCCAGAAATAAGGCTAGGAAACAAGCATATGGATAATACCATGGAAGTCCTCTGCCTGGGTATTTTACTTCCAGACTGGGGTAACCAAAATGAAGAACATACTTGCTCTGGGTCTGGTAGATATGGATCTGCATGAATTCAAGTGCTTTATGCAATGTTCCTGTGCAATGGGCTGAGGTCTCTGCGTCTATGACTTTTCCAACGTGTGCTACAGTCTCTCCCATGGATGAAACATTGCTAAGTGTCAGGGAAGACTTCCATGGTCCTTACAGTAAGAATTCATTTTATTTATATAATTTTTCTGGCTCAGTCCTTCAGTATTGTAATAATTTTAATTATGGGACTTTCCTTTATCCTAGCCTCACCCACTCTGGTGGGTTATCTACTTCTGGAATTTTTCATGTGTGAAGAGTTTTTTTCTTTTCAGTTTGCTGTGACTTTGAGAACTGTGAGAATGCTACATGGTTTTAAGTCTTCTCCTGCACACAGGCGTTACTGCAGAGCATCCTGCCTTGAGGGATGGAGTTCTTCTAAGTTAGTTGGAATAAGTAACCTAACTCAAGTTAATTAAAATATTCTACCATACTTTATGTTTCATTTTAGATACAAATATTGATGAAGTTGCCTGAACAGTTATTAGAAGTCTGAAGGGCTTTTTCTTTTCTTTTTTTTTCCTGTTTAAATATGAACAACTGAATAATAAAATACTGCTGGATGAGTTCTTACTTAATGTAGCATATGGGCTGTGCGACTGCTTTAAACATACTCTTTGGTTCTGGTGTACTACCTAATTTGGGAGATTCTCTTTGTTAATACCTTTGTGGGATTTTTATAGTTTTGTTTCAACAGAAAGGTGGACCTTTGAGCTCCCAAAATGAAGCCTCTCTGGGATGTAATGAATTTGATGTAACTTATAATATATGATTTGAAAAAAAATGCTAAATTTTTATGTAGGTAAATCTTGAGAAGATAAAAAAATTGCTGTATTATTTCTTGTTGAGCATTTCTTCTTTACTCACATCCATTTTCTTCATGCATAGCTGAGCTTCTGCAAATATATTTTCTTTCAGGTTAGTTATTATTACTTAGCACATTGATTTTTTGAAGATGAATGTTGGTTTCAGTACACAGATTTCTATACTTGGTGCTTTCTGTAACATCGTCTGTAACACTGAATGATGAATGACATTTCATTATATCAGTATTCTATTTTACCACGTTTGTTTGTCCAAAGGAGCTGAAATATTGGGCAACTGAAATGCTGCTATATGTGAAGAACCTCTAAATATGTCTATCGTGCACTCTACCACCATGATATTAATGATGTATCTTCCCTCAGAAAAATCAAAAGGTTTGTGTGATTATTTTTTTTCCAGAACTTTAAAGCAAAGGGTAAGATATTGACTCTGCTGCATTCAACGTGAGTTTTTGGTGTTGCCTAAAACAAGTCTGGGATTTCAACCCAAAGGAATGAAAGAGGCTGAGCTGATGGGATGGTAGGTAACAGGATGAAGAGACTTGCTGTGATCCAGAGCCATCTGCCCTCTGCAGAACAGCAGACTGTGAGGGACAAGGTAATCCACAGCACCTAGCGTTGCAGTGGCTGATTAAATATTTGATGTGCTAGAGAGAGAAAACAAGCAGGAGGGAGCGTCCATTATAGAGAAGTCTCTAATCACCTGGCCTGAGAGCCAAGCTTCCCTTTGCTCCTTCTTCTTTTCCTAGTGAGAGAGTGAACTGCTGAGTTTCAGTTTGTCAGTCATTACGTTATAGTTGCTTCAGAGTTGATGTGCTGCTTTGAGATGCAGCAGTGAAAGACCTTCTCATTTTCACTACATTTCATTTCCCACATTTTTTTTTCAACTCTACATAAGTTTGGTCAACTTTAACCCTAAAACTTATTTCCCTCAGAAATATGAAATAATGCAAATTAAGAAGTAGTAATTTAAAAATTCTTCCCGTTTTTCCTTTTAGGAGGGAAGGGTTTGATCTCCTACCAAATCTAAGTGTTTGTGGTTTAAGTCCTATAGGAGGACCTCCTACAGGAGGTCAAAGAACAACTATTTTGTGGGTGATATAAGAGTTTCTTGCTCTAACTGTTGCCTATGCTTTATGATTTGCAAAGTGCCAATGATAAGCCTGGAAGTGTTCTCTTATTAGACATTTTTGGTTATGTATCTTGTCAACTGGGAAGCTTTAACATACTCACAATTCATCCTTACACAAATTAGTTTATATTAAGTTGATATGTGAGTACAGTAAATTTGAGGCTGCCTGCACACCTGGGCCATGCTATTTTAATTTAGAGAGTTACTTCTCATTATAATGGCTGTGGATACACTCAGACAATGCAGAATGCTCCATGTTCTTATTTTCATGTTCATTCCTAGATTGTTCTTCTATTTATATTTATTTCTAACTTGTGCTGGTGATTAATATTGGATGAATGAGATGAATGACTAGTAAGGGGGTTTCTTCATTTAGTTTTGGTGGAGGGTATCTTTTTTTTTTCATTTTAGTGCAGTTCTCAAAGAATGGTTTTTCACCAGCCTTGATATTTTTGAACTTTTGAGCTTTATATTTATATGAATTTTCTCTGAGTAGGATTTGTAGATGTTGTTGCAAAAGTTTAGGTAAAACACCACTGAAACTAATACCTGTAATTGTCTAATGCACATCATATGTAGCAGAGTTAAGCTCTTTTATGAAATAAGGCACCAAAACAATAGCAGCTTTCCTCCAAAACACATATCACTGCCAAAAATGCACAAGTTGGTAGATTTTGCTTGGCTGAGAAAGGAGTAACAGACTGTTCCGATGTATTGGGTAGCATCAAAACTAGCTTTGTATGTAGTCATAACATTATGCTCTTTTGCTCCATAAGTCAAAGCATTCTAATAAACTTAAGCTGTTACAACAGAGAAAAGAAAATACAGGCACAAAAAAAATAGTACATCACAGATTTCCATGTTAAAGACTCACAAGTTGAGAAGAACAAAAAAGTCAAACCAGAAACAGTATTTGCTTTTAAAATTCTGAAATTTAAATTTAAATTTCTTGGAGTTAACACAATACCCTAACACTAACCCCACCACAACGTGGTTGTCTTCACTTGCTCTGCAGGTCTTCATGCTTGAAGTTTCCCTATTGCAGAAGAAAATCTCTGGCATAAGGTCGGTCAGTTCTCTTCAGGCATGTGGAAGTCTACCCATGGGAAGAAATGTCTGTCACCAGGATCTGACCAGCCAGTTGTGTCTGGCTCAGAGCAAGAGAGCTAATGGTGGGGCTCTTTGGTGGGGAAAGACAGGAACCAACTGCATGAAATGCCATCTCAGAGTGTGAGACATCAGAGATCTGACATTTCTAAATGTGTAGTGAACAGCATAAAAATCCTGAGTCTTAGACCAAGACAGTCAATTTGCTGGAAGATTTACCTAAAAATTTATACTGAAATCAACATTCTCTCTTGAAAAGTTTTAACTTGTTCATATTGCAACATACTGAAAAAAAAAAATGGAATTTTTTTTCACTGTAAAATTTGGACTAATTCAGTATAAATTGGTCACTCTCATCCAGATTTAACTCACCAGAAAAAATATTTTTCTGCCTTTTAGGGATGTTATTAAAAATGTGCATAAGGAAAGTCCTCATACCCATAAGAAAAGTCACAAACATACCTATTAAAAATTAACTTTGAGAGTTCGTAAAGTGTTGCTTAGAAATGATATGCAATTAAAAGTGGATATCTTAATATTTTTTTCCTTCCTTTTCTCTTCCTACGCAGGTTTATTTAGTAGATGATACATATGGAGGTAATAATAGCACAGACAGCTAGTAATGTGGTTGTCTGCCTGCCCAGTCCCTCTTGTGAACGAGTTCTACCCATTCTAGCAGCCCTTGCACCAGGCTGATGGTAACTACTCGCCCCCCTTCCCCTACCACAGATAAGGGTGTTGGGTTCTTGTTTACATGCAAGCTTTACAGAAGTTATTTCTGCAAATGATTACATTTTGTGTGGTTTTGACTCTGCAGCTCAAATATATTTAGTTTTCTTTCTAGAAGCAAGCAAATTAGAACAAATCAGAGAGAACATGCTGGTTTCCTGACATATTGAAAATGTTACTGAAAAACCACATTATAAATCTATTATAACTCAGAATCAAATTGATCTTTATTAGGACTAGTCTATCCTCAGGAGTCACAAAAATTAGTCAGTCCTCCTGGAAAGAAAAGATTTTTTACACGGAGAAACAGACAGCTTTTGTGCTATCTGTCAATAACGATCGTAGCAAAAGCAGTACTTAAACATAGCAAATGCAGAATGTTGCTGCACTAAGTGGCAGTTGTAACACAAGCAGTTTGATTGTGCATATATACGGTCGCAGAGTGCCAGCAGTTACAGCTGCCATCTCAGTATTACTGTGATTATACATGCAAGTTCATAATTAGAACTGAAGAAGTAGTGGGGGAAAATTTAATGTATTTGATTTGATCATTTGTGATGTTATTGAGTCCTCTGTTCATGAATACCGAGTTGTTCGAGCTAGTATCAATACTCAGAACAAGCAAATGGTACAGCCAAATATTCTCTTCTAGTGCATTTTTTAATAGTTCATTTAAGAGAACTGATTGTAATTTTAGATGTTATCCTTTCTTATACAGGTTACCCACAATGGAAGCACAAAACCAAAGGTGTGCTTACTGTAACTGATGGACTGTAACAACGTACTCCATGGTGCAGGTTTTCACTGTTCTCTCTTTCTGTGGTCTTCAGAGTGAGGGTTATTCAAAACTGACTTAAAGTATGGATCAGAATGGCATGATCTACTCAAGCAAATCAGGTTTCAGTTAAGTTCCTAATTGTGAATCATTAATTTGTTCCGTGCTACTACTGCCATCAGATATTATTTCCCCATCCCTCTTCTGCTTCAAAGTTTTTATTAACTGAAGCTATGGACAAAAGCAAAGCCACTTACCTGTATGCAGTGACTACAGTGCGTAGAGATATTCATTGCTCTGACTTCATGCCTTGAATTTAATCTCTCCACTCTGTAGCTTGATGCTGAGGTCCTCATGGATGGCACCCTCAGTCTCCTTTTTCCGCACATTAGTACCACAGCAGGATAAAGGCCTACACTATTTCATTTCTTGTTACTGTTGTTTATTTTTATTACACCAAGCACAGAAGCCTCAGCAGCACAAAGGTATCTTGTTATATGACTATACGTGAAAGATAATCTTTGTGTCAAGGAGCTTGTGCTATAAGGTAAGATGGAAACAGCAAGTAAAAAGGAAATACCCAAGTGATGTACCCAAGGTCAAAAATGGTTCTGTAGACCTCACTGCTTCTCTCCTTGAGTCTTATCTAAGCAATTACTATATAAAACCTGGAATATTGTGTACTGCACATTACAGTTGTTATATTACAATTACTTGGAAAACAGAGAATGTTTCCACCCACGTAGTAATGAAACATTCTTTCAGAGAGACTAATGAGATTTTGTATAAACCATCTGCTGCTTACCTTCCACTAGATCAAATGCCCTTGAAAATAGGGAAATCCCTTTTAGTAAAACATAATTATAATAACAATGATCACCTGTGAACTAGAAACCAAAAGCTAGCGTGGTAGAAAAGTCCAACATCACTTTAAACATTAACCACTGGAAAGACACAGAAAAACCTGTTATACTGAGCAAAGACTCCAAGGTCAAATCTGTAACAAAAGATGGACTTGATACAAGATTAATTTCCATTGTAAAGAGATATGGGATATGTTATACTCTTCCTATTGAATACAATTGTGCTGAAGCTTTGTACAGAATTTCCCAAAAGCTCATGAAAACGGGTTTTCTAGATTATAATGTGAGACACTCAAGACTCAGGAAGAACACTTGACTGCTGAATGAAAGTGAAATCAAATACCTGCCCCTATCCAGCAGACCCATGGGGTTACTACGGTTTAGGTAGTGCCTGTGGCCAGCAATGTGCAAAGAAGGACATGATTAACATCCTGGGTAGCTCTGATGAGCAGGCACCCCTCCACGGAGGCACTGAATGGGCAATGCCTTTGGCATGAGCTTGTCACAGGGCTTGGATTCATGTCCCAACTCTATCACAGGTAACCGTATCAGTTCTGCTCCTAATTAAATACATTATTGCTCCATTGAAGTTTGTTTTCTCCTAAAAGCTTCCTATCTTCTTTTTTTTTTTTTTTTTTTTTTTTTTTTTCTAAAAAAAAAATTAGAAGTCAATAAAAATTTTAAACCAAAAAGTATTCCCCCTGACTTC
>NW_015090793.1:457845-501079 GCF_001431845.1 Calidris pugnax | reverse complement strand
AAATTTTCTTTTTTTTTTTTTTTTTTTTTTTTTTTTTTTTTTCCTAGAAGAAAGGTAGGAATGTTGTTTCTGAAATAGCCTGTGAAATTAAATTATATTAATGAGATTTCTGCTTAGCTAACTAGTTCTCACCTAGGAGTTTATACCTCTGACATATTTTGGAAAAGGACTGAAATCCTAATTTAGTAGTCTTTCTTCATAAATATCCAAGCTATATATATACTACTTTTATGAAATTCATACACTCAATATTTCTTTAATTTGCACTTAAAATCTCCTTATAAAATAATGCTAGCATTGAAATTATGTCTTTGAGCAGCTTTCTGAATAGATCCTTAGTTTGTTCAACAATTATTGCTAAAATCATTGTGATCTTAGGAGTCTGTGTACCTGTCTGACATTATTTTCCTGTGACTAATTATTTTACAGACTATACTTTAATTGCAGGGTGTAGGAGGTACTTTCTATAACTGCTAAGTATTAGAAGGGGACGTGCTCTGCAGATCATTAAATGTGCTACCAAGAATATGCACACTTCTGAGACCAAGGACGTTTGTCAAAATCAGTCAATGTGTTTCTTGAGAGCAAGAGGCCATCTCCAGGAGATGTCTCCTAATAATTGCTGGCGTGGTGAGTGCTGTTAATTATTTAACATGTTATGGAGGACATAGGCCTTCTCAGGAGAAATGGCTTCCTTTTTTCTTTTATTTACAAACAGGATACATTAAAAACCCTGAGCGAATTAAATTTGTTTTTTAAACAAGTCCAGACTGGCAATTTTCTTGGTAGCCTGCAAGCATTGCTAAAGAGCAGACAAGTTACAGACATCAAAATATTATGCATATTTCATGGCTTCCTATCAGAACATAGGGTGATGTAAAATAAAACTGTTAACAGATTTGAGCATCTGTGCTCAAACTTAAACTAGGCCAACATCGTTGTCTACTTTCAAAGTCAACCACTAATGAGAGCATGTATAAAACTTAGGTCAGAGGTACTGCTTTGCAATGCTGTCTCTTACAGTGCTGTTATTTGCTTTTGTTTTCATTGTATCTGATTTTGGCAAAGCAAGGGCTCTTGTTCTCAACATCAGTGCCCTAAGCCCCAGGTGACAGGAACCCGTCAGGAGTGATCAGAGATCTAAAAGCCTATGAGTAAAGATTGAAGGAATTTGAACTTAGCCAAAAGAGAAGAAGATTGAAGAAGGGACACGGTAGCAACTTTGTCTAGGTAAAAGATAGCCTCGGGGAGAGCTACTTCTCTATGTCCAGGGTAGACGGAACAAGAAATAATGGGAACATGTTGCAAAAAACAAGTTTGTTTTCAGAAATAAAGAAAAGACTTCTAAAAAAATAGGGAAGCGATGAACTGTATTGAAGGCTGTCTAGTGTAATTTGGACTATCACTTCTCAGAGGTGATTTAGAAATAATGGTTCTTACCTTGGGGGACTTGGCTTCATCAAGCTCTTTCTCAGACCTTTTTTTGCTAGAATTTTATCAAGAAAATCCACCTGGGAACCAAAAAAGCCCTTCCCAATGAAAGTTTAATCAAAACAGGTCTGATTCTAGCAGAAAGTTTAATTTTTGTCATGTTTTGGTTTGAGTTTTTTTGTGTTTGTTTTTTTCCCGGTGTTTTCATATTGTTTTGTTTTGTTTTTCAGAAAAATACTCATAACCAATGAAAGACTCCTGTTGCTAGAAGGGTTCTAGCCATTTGTTTTAATCATCAGTAAGGGTTTTGGTATTATAGACCATGCAGTAGATTAGCAGTGACATCCTCCGGACAAAAACCCTGAAAGTTGTGCTTGGGAGTATGATGGGCAGTTTTGATTTTTTTTTGGTTTGAGGGATTTTCTCCCTTTGTGAATCTTTGTATACATGCAGTTCAATTTAAGAGGTAATGTCTTTCATTTTCTTGGGCATTGAAACCCCAATTCTGAACACATTACAACAAAGCTTTCATTATGCATACAAGCATTTAAAGTTATTGTATTTTGGTTTTCAGGACTTATTTTGTCACTATTGGATAGTTTCTTTCCTTCTCCTGGACAAATGCAGTTCTAATTTTGAAGGAAAAATATAAATCCTTGCTTTTTTGTTCTTTTTTTTGTGTGTGTGCAGTTGCAGAAATACATTTTGAACTGTGTTAGTGTTCAGTTCTTAGTCATACCCTTAAAGAGCAGTTCAAAATGTGACTGTATATCAGTGCTACTACCTGAAAAATCTTCCTCTGTTGTGGCATTTCTCAAAACTGTGCTGTCTTAGCCACAGGTCTGTGTCTAATGCAGAGCTTGGATGTATGTAACTGGATTGGAAATGCCCCACACGTCGTCACTGGTCACAAAGCATGACCTTAGTGCAATTCCCATAAAGGTGATGCAGTTTTAATGTTGACCCTCTCTTCTATATTTATTAACAGATAAGAGGACCTTGCGTGGGTACCATATCAGCACATACCTAACAAATGCACTTACATATCAGCAAAACGTGAGTCATGGTTCATATACAAACAGTTCTGGAGATAGGGCTTGCCAGGCACCCCGTGGTGCGGGTTGCAAGTATGACGTACTTAGGAAATCCTATCTTGACTTGCCCTGGTACTCTTGAATATTATTTCATGTTATAGAATATTATTTAACAACTTCGACAGCTACGTTTGGGGAAATGAAAAGCAACATTCCAGAAGTCTGCTTAAAGACATAGGAGTAAGGGAAAGCAGTCGATGATGTGCATTATCTTGGAGGGTTGCTAGATGGTGCTAAAGCATATCCAGAAGGGCGTCCCATGCAACTGCCGCATCGGCTGTTTTGGTTACAAGTTGTGGGAGACAGAAAAACTGAAGAGGTTTTCTGTCTGTCCTATTTTCTACATCACCTCCAACGGAAAGTACACCTCGGCTTCCTTGGTTTCTCAAAGAGTGTTTTATTCAGATTTACCCCAAATTACTAAGCTCACATTTTTACATGCTTTTACGATATTTTCTATTTACAGCAGGGCTGACTAAATATATTTTGATGAGGAGACAATTTACCCAAAGCTGGCATTTTGGGAAGACTGACATTATTCAGGGGAAAAAAGAGAACTGTTAAAGTGCTTTCTTTCAACGTTTCCAGAAGGATACACATTGACTTGTGTTTTTCAAAGAGCATATTCACTTAGAAACTTCTACTTGCTCAATTTTTGTAAATGTTTACTTGACTGGAGGAGGGAGATATAAAGTGAATAATATTTAAAAAGTAGAGTGAGAGTTGCACCAAAAAATGGAATAGAATCTTTCAGGTACAATGAAAAAGAGTTGTTTTATACTTTTCCTGGTTTCAAAAAAGCAAATAGCATAACTAAGATAACACATATTATATTGAATATATTGTAAACCAAAACTCACTTACCTTTGGTTTTGGTTTCATCCAATGCACATGTTTCTTATTTGCACAGGTACAGTAACTACAATTTCCAACACGTTTTGATGTGATTTAAGTTCATCCTGTGGTGTCAGCTGAGGGGTTCTTTTAAGAGACCAATGTAAGATTTAATTAATATTGAAGATAAAATCTTTTCTCAAGGGAATACATTAAAAAGCCATACAAAGCCTAGTGAAAAATAAAAGGTGAAATACACTGCATTTCCTATGGGAAGTTGTGGTGTCATATAACGGGTAGGAGTACACAAGGCATAAAAATTATTCTTTGGTGAATAGTTGAATATTTATGTTAAGAGTATGACAATTATTCTCAGAGTGATTAGCTATTGTTTGTTTATGATGTCATTTTGAAAACTACTTAAAATTAGAAAAAGCTGAATTCTGATTTGTTTTGATGCCAATTAATGCTGGCACTGACATTTGTCTGAGTAGTTTGAGGGAATTTAACATGGATCAAGTTTTAAATAGGAAAACAACAAGATTGGCTATAATTCTGTGGGGACAAGCCTGAATGAAACCTGATTTAAAAATCCTGTAACAAAATAATTTTTAACTTGAACTGGAGAAGAACCATGTTTTGTTCTTTGTTTTGTTCCTATTAAAAATACATGTTTGTTCTATTTTATGTATTTGAGAAACCACAGCATCTTAGCCAGAGCTCCTCAGTACTTCTAATTCCCTGCTTTTGACATGCTTCACATCTCTTGATGTGTGTTTTCACCCGGATCACTTCGTTAACTCCAACTGATTGTACAACCTCTCCCAAGGCAATCACTTAAGCCACTGTTGAAAAAGCCCTTGGTAGAAAAGAAGTACTTCCCAGTGTGGACTTCTGTCCCACTGACTGCAGATTTTAGGTAAGGAATGTATTACTCAGATAAGCAAACACTCACTAGAGCAAGGACTAGTACATGGTTCTCATTTGCTGCTGGCAAGCTTAATATTGCTAGACGAAGAGTGTAGTTCTCATTTAAATATTGAATTTTCACACCAAGCAGACACCTCAGTGAAAGGAGCCAAAAGCTGTCCCCCACCCCCTTTCCTATTCCACCCAAGTAGCAGCTAGCTGGAGTATTGGGATGCTTCCTCAGATGTCTGGGCATGAAGTGAGGCTCGTTCTTGAGAGACAAGTCTCAGAAGCAGAAAAAGACATTAAACCCAGGTCTGTCTCTTTCTGCACGACCGTATTGACTACAGAGCAAATGCTCATCATGATCACAGAGGCACTGCCAGCAGCAGAGGTTAGTGTGCTCCTGCATGGGCAGCCCTGAGCCAGCAGCAGCCCAGCAAAGCGCTAGCAAGAGCTATAAATGCCAAGTGCTCATTGTGGGCAGATAAAAGTGCATATGACCACCTTCAAAAGAGGGTACTTTATTAATAGTGAGGTGTTAGGCAGAGGTGGCTGTGGGCTTTGGCTCTTTCACAGTCAGTGCAGTAGCAAAGCTGGCATTCTGAGGACCACAGTTTTTGACTGAAGAACTTAAGCTGTGGGTGGTTTGGCGTGTACCACCCCAGCCCACAGATTCTTTCAAATGGTAGTTCCACAACATGAGGAAAAAATATTACTTGATAATCTAGCTCTGGATGTTCTAGACCTTTCTTAAGAAAGGTCTTTACTGACTTCAGAAAAGGTTAGTGTTTACAGACTTTCTACTCAGCTGAGAAAATTTCTGTAATGGCCTTTAAGGGTATGTGTTTGTCAGTCGCTCTTTCATTAGGTGCAAATGTGAGCCTTTGTGAAAAGGCTACATAATGGCTCTTGGTATTTACTGTGTCAAAGATTTCTGTGAAGCACCTGTAATGAATTCTATATCTATTTGAAAAGAAAGAGTTCTCATGATAACAATTATTATAAAAGTATCTGTGTTGGGAGTAACGTGCATATGAAGAAAGGACATAAGTTCTCTTTTTGGCACTCACAAAAACTCAGAACAGGTCCAGTGACAAAATATGCCATAGATTAATAAAAGTCTAAAGTTAAGCAGAAATTTGCAGGTATATATGCCAGAAGTCAGGCTAGGCTATCTATGATCCGTTCAAAAAAGTTTTGCAGCGATGGTGTACTTCACAGAATGTGTGAAAACTTGTGGTTTGTTTTGGATTTTTTTTATGTTTGCCATTTCCATTACTGGTACACTGCAGATGTGTAAGAAATTATCAAGACCTCCAGGAGTTTAACTTTCATAACACAAGTTGATGCCTGAAGCACACACGGACACATCACTTCAGAAAAAAAGATCACATAGAATTGAAATCTACTCATCTTGTGCCTGTTCCAACATGTTTTTTAGCCCCACACTAAACTTGAAACCTTTAAAAGGACAGGCTTGCTTGATGCAGTTTTAGATGCTTTCTCTAGCAGGAAATAATAGTGCTTTTAAAATGCAGCGAGCTGTCTGCAGAGCACACAAACAGTCTACCCAAAGAGCATAATATTAGAGCAGTAACATGCCTCATTTCAAAGCTAAATCTATCAAGGTCTGCAGAAATGGTGCTAAAAAATCCTTCAGTGGTAGGAAATGTAATCACCTCCGAAAGCGTGAGCCCGCAGAGGTGCTGAGACAAGGGAATTTCAGACCTTGATTGTAATCTCATTATGAACAAGACACATTATCTTCGGTATTGGGAAAGTGAGCACAGTGCCTTGCATTCGGTTGCAAGATTACCACTTGCATCCTGCCAGAACAAGAGGAATCAGCAGAGGCACATGAGAGCTAGGCTCTGAGCTGCACCAGAGAAAGCTGGAACAACTCACAGCTTATTTATATTAAAATATTTTTTGAGTAAGTAATGCAAACAACGGGGTAAAACGCAGAGAAAGTAAACGGTGGGCAGGAGGTGAGCAGTTTGTGTATGTTTGGGAGCTGTGAAGGAGCTGAAGGAATGCCAGGGTTGAATTAATTTCCTATTCACTACTAAGCCTAAGAATAAAATAAAAGTACAAAACACATACATCTCTTTAAAAAGTAGACCTTGGAAAGTAAGACAAAAGCAATCAGTCTGAACAGGAAACACTAATGTCTGGGAAATAGTAAGAGGAACGATTCCACAGAAAAAGGGAAGCATCCTGCAGATGACCCCTTATACTTGGTTGTGCAGGTCAGAATGGGGTGTGGGATGTAGAGGGGGAGAGAAGGGGTTGGAAAGGGGGGGAGAATGATTACTTTTCTCCTACTATTTATTCAGCGTAACGAAAGAATGCTACTTTAGAGACAACACATGCAAAGTGCTGGCTTCAAAGAGCTAGTCATCAGCAAGGCCAAATCTTGGGAGATGCTAAGCCTCTTACACTTTGTGTTGGCTGCACAGTAGTTGGCATGGTGTAGCCCTTTTCGGAGCTGGTCTCAGGAGAACTATGACAAAAAGCCCCATCAAACAATATCATAAGATTGTAAGCACAACAGGACAAAACTCTCAGCCGGCACTGCACAGCCCTTTCACAACTAGATATGCCATCTGCTCCCAATCTGTCCTGAACAAATCAAGCTCATCAATTAAGCAGAGAGTTCCTCAAAGACAGCGGTACTTGACTTTGACTCACAGCCGTAAAAACTCAAGTCAATTTTTCTGTGTACTAGAGTTTGTGTTAGAGCACCATTAGAAAGAAAGGAAGAAAACTCTTCACCACATTAATCATCTTAGGAACCTCCTGGTCTGTTAGGACTTTCTTGTAAAACATGTGATTGGACTGAGAAGTTCATAATCCAGTGTGTAGTTTTAGCAAAATCAGCATGACTGTTTGTATAAATGCTTAGCAACAGGAGCAAGGGAAAATCTTGGCAAAAATGAATGGATATTTTTCAGAAGAACTCTGTTGGCTTTTCTATATTTAAGGACCATAGGGGTCCTTAAACAGAGACACAGAGGCATGCAAAGGCTTATGGGTATTTTTACAAATACACACACATTTTATAAATAACATTTTGTCTGGGTACTGCCTGGATGGATTCCTTGTTTAACTGTGCCAGCAGTCATGATGCTCATGAGGAAGCAGGGAAGAGAGTATGTCTTATCAAGGAATGTTGGTCATAGTGATGGTCCAAGTGGCACTCTACAGGCCATGTCAGGCATATAAGGACATTTCTGCCCATGTGTGATTTCCACATTCAGCTCACTCCAGTAAATTAACTTCCAGTTTATACCTAGAGAGTTCTGGCACCATCAGTTTGGATAACTGAATTAAATGTATAAGAAACCAACTGCACTGTTCATTTGTGGTTCCCCAAACACTGACAAGAAGCCATGGCATCCACAATGAATAATTGAACAACAGTTCCGGGCAGCAGCTTCTGATACTTCCCTTCTGGGTTCTTGCTTTGTGTTGGCACTAAAGCAATACTCAAAAAACCTTTTCACAAATGCAGGAGTTGAGATGTCTGGTGTGAGGGTTCCTTGTTTCAGTATGTGCTTTTGTACAAGGCACAGAGCTGTGTGAGGGAGAGCTAATTCACCCCTAGTACTGAGCAGTCTTATTTGAGGTAACTGAGTGCCAAAAAATAAAACCCAGGGTTCATAGCAACTTTATGTTAATGGCCTCTGACCAAGGCTATGCCAGCAAGAATACATGCAGGTTTCTTTTAGCATTTGAAAAAGTTTAGATGCAAAAGAAATTAGTCTTTTATTTGATAAGAGTTTTTCAAATCAAAATTCCTCAAATGAAACATTTCAAAACAAGGAATGCCCTTATCTGTTGCAATTTTTTTTTCTACTGGAAGTATTCCTACTGCCTCATTGGTAATCATGCAGGTGAAGGGCTTAAACCTTTTCTATCTATGTACAGGAACACAGCTAATACATGGGATGACCTCTCCCAGGCTTTTTCTTTTCTCTGGTTTCTCCCTTAGTGTTTGGCTGACTGGAAAATCTCCAGTTTCAGATTTAGCAAAAGCATGCTGTCAATCAAACAGATTTCATCCCAAATAACCTAGTTAACTTTAACAGCCATGAAATTTCTTTAACATTACCGCTGTGCATTATTGTTTGTAAGAAATGTAGCTATTCTTCAGCATATTTTAACTACACTTTTCAGTATATAATTATTTTAGTCTGAAATATATAAAATCAATGGCAGTATTGAAAACAATTCTCATAGATTTGAAGGTAGTATGTAGTACCTGATCATTACAATGTGAGCAGTAGCTGAACAAGGTGGATACAATTCAGAATAGGGAATTAACCATGGGTTTTATTCTTGAGTAAGCTCATGGCTTCAACTACGATTGTTATAGAATTCCTGTCTAATAGGAAATTTGTTGCTACAGATCACCACATATTAGATTTACCTTAAAAAACGTAAGAACAGCTTAATTTTTAAAGCAGCGTTTCCATGTCATGTATCAGTATGTCACGAACTACATCATCAGGAAATAACACTTGATTTTCTTGCCTTTCATATCCTGCTTTACTGACTTGTACTTCGCTCTAGCAATAATTTATAGACTTTTTTTTTTTTTAACTCCTTTATAAACAGATAAGGAGCTATATTTATGTTCTGAACTTTCAGGCCATAAGTTTTGTAACAAAATGAAGTTTGATGGTAAGCCCCCTTTCAGGAATGCATTATAAATTAATTAATCTGTCTTGGTTACATGTATAGGTTCAGGCTTCTGTCTAAAATGCATTATTTGTTGCATAAGAGAACTGTAGGCAGCTGACAGAAAAGTCTTTGGAGTTTAATTTGTATGGAGTTCAAGTTTTTGCTTACAGATTTAACTTTGGAAGTCAAGGATCCTGGCTGGGAAAGTCATTGAAATTCAGAGGACTGAGAAGAAAAATCTTTGAGCTCTATGAAACAGAATCTGCTGTTTTCCCAACCATAACAGCATGATGCTATTAAGCAGTGTCTTTGATCTGCAATAAGCATATCTAATTTGAATTCACTTGATATTACTACTAGTATCAGCTAAGCTTTTGTGCATCTTCCTGATTGCAGGAATATTATTATATAAGGAATATCTTCATCCCAAGCCAGAACATTTGAATCATACCCTTTTTCCTTTTCAGCAAATGCCAGGTGCTACATATCCCAGCCCTTCAGTCACTTGGTTAGAGGACTATAACAAACCAGGAATGAAATCTGCCATTCACTCACCTGTTTTAAGGAAAAAAATGAAGTTTTAAGGACCCTATCTCCTGTGGTAAGAAATTTTTACCAAGGAAAACACTGGTAACTGTTTGGGGATTTTAAGAGAAACACGTTGTAATTTGGAGCCTGATCCAAAGCCTATCACTTGTCCACCAAGGTCTTCTCAAGCTCTTGAAACATTTGCATTGGGTCTCAATTCTTTTGCATCTGTAAAAGCCTGTGCGACACCAATGAAAACACAATAGCTCCTGCTAATATAACCAGTACACTTGTTACCATATAGCAATCAATGCCAGAGAGGTGAGTATGGGGGAAAAGCTTTTGTAATTCATGAATGGAGAGGACTATCTGCATTTGCACTTCCTTTACTTTTCTGAGAAAATAAAGAATGAATCTTTACACTACGAAGCTTTGGCCGTGATCTTTGGGCTTGACCGGGAGACCAGCAGTCAAACAGCTGATGCAAGCCCATGAAGTCAAATAGCACTGCAGAATCTTCCTAAAAGTGAGTACTTCCAGTTATTTATAATGCATCAGCTCCAGTAGCTCTACCTTGAGAGCAGGTGATCTTTCCTTACATGGCAGGAGAATATACAATAAAGATATTACATGTCCAGTGTTGACAAACATTCCAGACAGATGTGAAAACTTGCCTGAAACATACCCACTGCCTAGTGCAAAATCATAGGAATGTTTTTAAAGAGTACTATTGCCCTGGCAGTAAGTGGGGGGATCCTCATTGTGAAAAGCTTTTCTACTCTGATGGAAGAAGAAATCTTAGATCTTGTCAGTATCCTAAATATAATTTCATAAGAAAGATAAAAGAGGTCTTTCCCGTGCAACCAATTTTTATCTATATACACCCATTTTGCAGGTCATTAGATGGCTAACTGGGCGTCAAGCAGCAGCCTCCCATATCCTGTATTATTCAGAATGGGATATATCAGAATTGGGAGCTTCACTTAAAACATAGACAGAGCAAGGGAGGCTGGCAAGAAGCAATGTCAAAGGAATTGTCTGCTGTGGCTTCAGGCAGGGCTGGAGGCATTGAAAAAGCACTGTTAGCTGACTAACTAGCCATGGGTCTTCAGAAGGACACAGGAGGACACAAGATTTCAGTACTCTAGAGAGGATGCTTAGTGGTGGTAAATTTTTATAGTATCCATGACAGAAAAAGAGAATAGGCTTTTTTCTAAAGGAAATTAGGAATCTTTCTCCCCTCTCTTCTGTCTTTTTATTATGGGTGTTTTGATTTGTTTTACCCTTGAATTCTTAATACAAATATATTACATGCTGATTCTGCAAGGGCTGCAGGGATCAGGGGAGAGGGGTGGATTAATTTTTGGTACCTCAGTTTTGGATGTGTTTCAGGCAGCAGCTAATTTAAAATTACATACTTATGAATAAGAGCACTTCCCATCTACTTACTGAGGGAATCCATGTTCAGACATTTTATACGCTTGATTTACCAAAGGTTTCTTTTTTCTTTTATATTTCTTTACTTTTCTTTTTCTCTTTTTTCCTTTCTTTTTTTTTTTTTATTTTTTTGATTGCTTTTCTTTCACCATGGTTTTACCATGCCATCCTTTAGAAATGGTAGCACTTTCTGCTTTCCAGACCTTATTAAAGATCTTCCCATGACAGTTGCTGTGTTTGAACACAGAAATGGTTTTTGGCTACTCTTGCAATGCTATCCCTCTTCTAAATCCCCATTGAAACAGGTTCCTTCTCTCTGGTGACTATCCAGCAGGATAGGGAAAAGAGAAAAAAATACTGGGATGATCTATAATGCCTTTTCCTGTTCCTGTCAAGATTCCCCAGGAAAAGCAAAACCAAAGCAATATAATCCACACTTAGTATGCTGTAACCCACCAGTGACTGGAGCTAAGAAAATTTTCAGTGGATTTCTCTTACTATGGTGGTGGCAGGATTTTCAGGATAGACCATTGCTCCTCTTCTGAGCAGAAAAAATGTGCCTGTACAGCAAGATCTGTACTTCCCCACACAGTTACCAACAGACATTTCCAAAAGAAAACCTTTTGATTTACTCAGTTGAGTTGTTTCATTGAAATATGATCAATATTGAGATGGACATCATAGAATATATTTACCAGTAATGAAGCATGTACGTTAATGGAAAGAAGTATAAATGACATGGGGTTTTTTCTAGTGATCAGTCTTGGTAAAGTGCATTTTTTAATTTTTTGACCCCAGAGATTTAGTAAGAAATACAAAATAGAGTCAGCCACCTGCTTGATGTTTAGAAAGACTACAAGAGGTGGGCAAATTCAGTACTGGAGATGAGCATATTGACTTCAGACTGGAGACGGGCATATTTTATCCACCTATTCACTCCAGTACTCCTCCTGTAGCGAGGCCCCAGAACCAGCACAAATAACAGGAAAGTATAAAAAGGGTCTATGAGTAGGTGTGTTGTAAAATGAAAGGTCTCACAATGATTAAATACAGGGCCAGAGACACAATTTGGCACAAACTCCTCTTACGGCAACTTAATTTGACATCTGATTTTGTTCCTCTGTACTTAGAAGGTGGTCAAAGCTTTTTGCTGACGGACAGAGCTCAGTACAGGAAAGCAGCCTGAAGCACATCAAGGTGTTGAGTTGAAGAGAGGACAAGTGCCAGGTCTGTGGTAGGGTAGTTTGCTTGGAACCCACCCCCAGCCCTCTGTCATTTGCTTTCCTCGGCGTTGCAGCCCAGCAACCCTGGAGAGGATCCCTCACCCCATTTGGTCCCTCTTCCCAGCCATTTGCCCTCAGGCTCCAGCTTCACCACAGCGATGCTGCTGCTCCTGCACCCACCTTGCCGGCAGCAGCAGCCCCCTCGGCAGGGACCAGCCCAGCCACGGATGCCAGCTTCATGTTCCCTTGGAGCACCCTGGCGACTGGCAGCACACTCATCCCATCACAAGTGATGCAAGTAATTTATTTGTGAAGGAACCACATCCCACTACCTATACCTGCTCATTTTAAGTGAGGATCTATGGGCGGAAAACCACAAAGTATCTTAGCTCCATTGAAACAAACAGAAGGAATAAACGCTTTGTCAAAACTTCTTCTCAACAAATAAATGGGAAGAAGGAAGAAGAGAAATCAAGGACCCAAGGAGATGAGGGTACAGAGAAGGTACATACATGTGCTTGTCTTCACCGCTCCTGTGAAAAATAATTAAATCTGCAGCAAACAAACTTCTGGAGCATTATGAAGTGAAAAAAAGGAGACGAATCTCCACATGAATTGACAGCAACAAGACCAATCTGCCTGTAAAGTCCAACTCCTGCATCATTTTTGCATAAAAGGACAGTGGTGTGTGTTAGATATAGACATGGCTTGTGACACATGAAGCTATGCTAACAAGTCCTCCATTGCACGTAGGGTTCCAATATTTGTTTGAATGTGGTGGTGTTCCAATTTCAGTTGAAAACCCAAGCACTGACAGCAGACTCAAAAGCAGCTGAAAATTTCCAGCAAGCTTTAATAGCACATAATGAAACCGTTCTCAAGCTACACAGCACAGAAACAGCATATTATGCACTGTACTTTACAAGATCTTCTTTGCTTAGTAATAGTCTTTATAGGAAGATTTAAAATAGAATCAATTCCCTCTGCTCAGAGTGCAGAACCTCTGTGAACATTGCAGGGTGTTAGGTCCCAGTTGGTTTCTCACACAGGGATCTCTTCTTCATGGAGATGAAGTTGAATTTAAGGAATCAAATGATGACATTTTCACCAAAGAGGGAAAGTGGGAAAGAGGGAAAGTGACTTTGGAGTGCAGAGGCTTCATATATTCAAAATGGGAAGCAAAACCTTATGTCCCCGCAACTTTTACTTCCATGTCTGTACAAAAATAATGATATTCTTTCCCTGAGGAAGCGGGCACTGGAGGAAGAGATCTCTGAGGCAAGAAGGAATCAATGCAATGAAGCTCCCATTTAATTATCCTCTCTGCTGGAGTCCCCCACAAAACTCAGCCAAAGAAGATCCTCCACCTTGAATGACTTTCCTCTAACAACACTGCCAAAAATTGCCAATAGGCAGAAAAACATCTATATGTGTGAGAGATGTAAAATTTAGTGTAGAACGACCCTGAATGTTATCATGAGTGAGATTGTTGCCAACAAGGAATGTATTGAAATATCAAAATAAGAAGTACAGAGGTAGTATCTAGAAGGATCTTGATTCCACTAAAAAAATTATGACATTTTGTTCTAAATATTATTTCTTCACTCTCCTCTCTTCTAGTTCTTATTGGGGCCTTACTGAATGGAAGGCAACTACAGATCATAAAAAGTGTGAGTTATTACAGGACATACTTGTTGAGAGCATTATTTGTGCAGAGACAGTTCCTTTTTTTTCATACAGATGAGACTTACTCCAGGAAAGAAACATATATATAGTTGTCCAGAGACTTTACTGAAGAGATTGTGTATAAATGGGCCAATTTTGTTAGAATGGAGTTACTTCATCTGTAGGGAAATGCTTCCCTCTATCTGCCTGAAAAACAAACTTAGAGATACCTTGCTCCTCAGACCTTCATGGATATGCCTTCATATGCCAGCTGCAGGCATGAAGACACCTTGGGCTGTTTGAACACTGATGTAAGCAACCTAAGTGGGGTCTTAAGGGAACTCTTTCTCTGTGGCATTACCTCCTCTTTGTCCCATGGGGGTACAATGGGGGTGGGTGTGGTGGTGGTGTCCCCAAAGGGCTGAGAACTGGGTCCTGAACACCTGCCTTCCCTTCCAGGTGTAAAATCACCAGAGAGCCCCCACTTCAGGCCCTGTCATTAGGTGCATGGTGGAGAACTGCCAGAAGCAAACTGCAGCAGGGCTGTTCTCTGTCTGCAGGTCCAACAGGAGCTCAGCACCAACAGCACCAAGAGAAGTGATGAGCTCAGGAGCGGGAGCCTGGCCCCCACAGCAGTCATCTCCAGCTGCTGTTATTCCTAGGACTGTATTTCTTTATGCAGGTAGAAGTGCAACAGCTCAACCTGAAGAGACATTTCCAGTCCAGGAATATATTGGTGTTTAATAATCACAGCAGTGAAGGGAGAAATTAGAAGGAGATTTGAAAATGGGTATTACACATTCCAGGTGAGCGCTCTGAGGAAGATAAAAACCATGGGCACAAATGTGACCTTTTCTTATGTGTGGGAGAAACGAGTCTTGAGAATACTTACTGAGTTAATGCTTGTGGGTCACATCAAGAATTCCTGCCCCGATTCATAAGTTTATGCAAGGTGTAAAGTGCTTTTGCTGCCAAGTCTTCTGCTCTTTCACATGCACCCTGGAGTGAAAACACAGATACAAAAAGCCAGTGGGCACCTTCAAGTTTAAGTAGGAAATGAACAAGATTTTTAAAGATCTCAACAACACTTAAAATCTTATGTAGATGTCCTAAGTGAAAATTAGGCAAGCAAAGCACTGTACAGACCTACTTCTAAATAGTTAAAAAAGAAGAACCCCTTCTTTTAATACCGCATGCTTGATGAAGTTGCTAAAATGAGAACATGTGTTATTCCTTTCAAATGTTGTTAACAGGAGAGACCAAGAGTAGAGGGCACAGAACTTTATTATTTTCAATCATGTCTCTGATATTACTCTGTGTGTTATGTTTTCTGATCTCTGAGTTACATGCAACAGCTTGGACTAAATTTGTTCCTAATCATACCTCCCGAGTAACACTGAAATAATTTTGATGACAATCAAGCTCTAGGGCTCAAGAGTGCATTCACTTCCATGTCTCAGTAATACCTGGTAGCCTTCTTGAACAGCTGAAGGTTGCAGGAACACCACATGTGTTCTGAATGGGCAATCCATTAAAAAAGCTCTCAAGACACAATCACAGCCTGGTGGCAGTGAAAGGGCTAAAAAAGTGGTAGCCACAACCATGTGCTTCATATTAATGAATGTGAAAAGAAAAGAAGCATGAGTTTGTAAGATTAATGAAGCTTCCAAGCTCCCATGAGTTTCACAGGTAGGATAAATCTTGCTATTGAATCACAGTAAAGTTTTAATTGACTAAATTTACTGATACATTTTATTGAAAACGCCAATAACTTTGGAACAAAGCACTACGTGGAGCAAGCTGGGGAGGAAGATAAGCCTTTGCCATCTATTCATTATTTATCTTTTTTTTATTATTTCCAAACTAAATATAGTGTTATAATAGATCTTGATTATCACCATGCCTTCCATATTCTGTTTACATTAAAAATTAAAAAAAGAAATCAATATAAAAGAATTTCAAATACAGTGCACTGGAAGAAAAAATAAAAAACCCTTTGTGAAGAAATTATGTTCTTCCTGCAGGACAAGTGACTTTGCAGGCTATGAATAGCAGTCTTTCAGTAAGCCACCTAACAGACTTTGATAGAATTATAATTTATGATGTATTAGTTGGAGAAAACAATATTAATATTTTATCCCAGGAAAGCCTGCATCAAGATTGGGAAGGCAACATATTTCAACTTTTATTTTCCTCCATTTTTAGCACCAAGAAAAGAAAAGAAGTCTTGTTTTATTGCCAATTGGAGAACAGTTTCTACCTAGTTAGTTTTCATAGTACACTTAATTTCTTGGGAGAATTCAAACCGATCCACTTTGGAAAATATTAGTTAACAATGCTTTATTAGAGAAAATATTTACTATTACTTCATTATCTGAAATAGAATTTCAACTTGTAAAATGCAAAGATTCTGCTTACAGCTGGAAGGATTCTGCTTATTACCTTCTAGCAGTTTTACAAGAGATGATTTTTGAAAGCGTATTTAAGTTCTTTAGCAAATTTCCACCTACAATATTTAACTGATAAAAATAACCACGTCATTACTAATATTTAATATTTATTTAACAATTCATACACCACATTAAATGTCACTTTTTAACTTCCAAAGTGTAGATCATACAGATCATCACATGTGCGTCACAATTTTTTCAGCTAGCGTTGGCAACTGTCTTTCCTCTCGGTTTAAGAAAACCTCTGCCTATATAGGGACTGGAGGAGAAAAGTCCCTTCCACTGTAAGAGAAGATCAGGTTAGTGACCACCTGGTGTACTTGAACATACAGAATTCTATGGGACCTGATGAGATGCATCCCAGAGTCCTGAGGGAGCTGGCTGCTGCAGTTGACAAGCCACTCTCCATGATATTTGAAAAGTCATGGCAGTCAGGTCAAGTCCCCAGCGACTCAAAAAAGGGAAACATTGCACCCTTTTTTAAAAAGCATATAAAGGAGGACCCTGGGAACTACCAACCTGTCAGCCTCACCTCTGTGCCTGGATCATGGAATAGAGCCTCATTGAAATTATACTAAGGTACATGGAGGACAGGGAGGTGATTCAAGACAGCCAGCATGGCTTCACCAAGGGCAAGTCCTGCCAGACCAACCTAGTGGCCTTCTATGTTGGAGTGACTACATCAGCGGACAAGGGAAGAGCTATGGTTGTCATCTAGCTGGACTTCTGTAAGGCCTTTGACACGGTCCCCCACAACATTTTACTCTCTAAATTGAAGATGGATGGATTAGATGGGTGGACTGTTTCGCGGATGAGGAATTAGCTGGGATATTGCATACAGAGGGTAGTGGTCAATGGCTCAATGTCCAGATGGAGATCAGTGACAAGTGGTGTCCTTCAGGGGTCCACACTGGGACCGGTACAGTTCAATATCTTCATCAATGAAATAGACAGTGGGATTGAGTGCATCCTCAGCAAGTTCGCAGACGACATCAAGCTGAGTGGTGCAGTTGACATACCTGAGGAATGGGTTGCCATCCAGAGGGACCTGGACAGGCTTGAGAAGTGGGCCTGTGTGAACCTCATTAAGTTCAACAAGGTTAGTGCAAGGTCCTGCAGGTGGGTCACAGCAATCCCCAGTATCAGTATAGGCTGAGGGGTGAAAGGATTAGTAGCAGTCCTGCCGAGAGAAGGACTTGGAGGTACTCGTGGACATGAACTGGCAATGGGCACTCACAGCCCGGAAAGCCAACCACATCCTGGGCTGCGTCACAAGAAGCGTGGCTAGCAGGTCGAGGGAGGTGATTCTGCCCCTCTTCTCTGCTCTGGTGAAAAGAGCCCCACCCGAAATACTGCATTCAGCTCTGGAGTCCCCAACGCAGGAAAGAACACGGACCTGTTGGAGTGGGTCCAGAGGAGGGCCACAAAAATGATCAGAGGGCTGGAACACCCATGCTATGAGGACAGGCTAAGAGGGTTAAAAAAGGGAAACATTGCACCCTTTTTTAAAAAGCATATAAAGGAGGACCCTGGGAACTACCAACCTGTCAGCCTCACCTCTGTGCCTGGATCATGGAATAGAGCCTCATTGAAATTATACTAAGGTACATGGAGGACAGGGAGGTGATTCAAGACAGCCAGCATGGCTTCACCAAGGGCAAGTCCTGCCGGACCAACCTAGTGGCCTTCTATGTTGGAGTGACTACATCAGCGGACAAGGGAAGAGCTATGGTTGTCATCTAGCTGGACTTCTGTAAGGCCTTTGACACGGTCCCCCACAACATTTTACTCTCTAAATTGAAGATGGATGGATTAGATGGGTGGACTGTTTCGCGGATGAGGAATTAGCTGGGATATTGCATACAGAGGGTAGTGGTCAATGGCTCAATGTCCAGATGGAGATCAGTGACAAGTGGTGTCCTTCAGGGGTCCACACTGGGACCGGTACAGTTCAATATCTTCATCAATGAAATAGACAGTGGGATTGAGTGCATCCTCAGCAAGTTCGCAGACGACATCAAGCTGAGTGGTGCAGTTGACATACCTGAGGAATGGGTTGCCATCCAGAGGGACCTGGACAGGCTTGAGAAGTGGGCCTGTGTGAACCTCATTAAGTTCAACAAGGTTAGTGCAAGGTCCTGCAGGTGGGTCACAGCAATCCCCAGTATCAGTATAGGCTGAGGGGTGAAAGGATTAGTAGCAGTCCTGCCGAGAGAAGGACTTGGAGGTACTCGTGGACATGAACTGGCAATGGGCACTCACAGCCCGGAAAGCCAACCACATCCTGGGCTGCGTCACAAGAAGCGTGGCTAGCAGGTCGAGGGAGGTGATTCTGCCCCTCTTCTCTGCTCTGGTGAAAAGAGCCCCACCCGAAATACTGCATTCAGCTCTGGAGTCCCCAACGCAGGAAAGAACACGGACCTGTTGGAGTGGGTCCAGAGGAGGGCCACAAAAATGATCAGAGGGCTGGAACACCCATGCTATGAGGACAGGCTAAGAGGGTTTGGGTCGTTCAGCCTGGAGAAGAGAAGGCTGCAGGGGACACATTATTGTGGCCTTTCAGTACTGAAAGGGGCCCTACATGAAAGATGGAGATGAACTTTTTAGCAGACCCTGTTGTGATATAACAAGGGATAATGGCTTTAAACTAAAAGAGGGAAAATTCAGAATAGATAGGGAAGAAATTTTTTTTAATGAGTGTGCTGAAACACTGGAACATGCTTCCCAAAATGGGTTGCCATCCAGAGGGACCTGGACAGGCTTGAGAAGTGGGCCTGTGTGAACCTCATTAAGTTCAACAAGGTTAGTGCAAGGTCCTGCAGGTGGGTCACAGCAATCCCCAGTATCAGTATAGGCTGAGGGGTGAAAGGATTAGTAGCAGTCCTGCCGAGAGAAGGACTTGGAGGTACTCGTGGACATGAACTGGCAATGGGCACTCACAGCCCGGAAAGCCAACCACATCCTGGGCTGCGTCACAAGAAGCGTGGCTAGCAGGTCGAGGGAGGTGATTCTGCCCCTCTTCTCTGCTCTGGTGAAAAGAGCCCCACCCGAAATACTGCATTCAGCTCTGGAGTCCCCAACGCAGGAAAGAACACGGACCTGTTGGAGTGGGTCCAGAGGAGGGCCACAAAAATGATCAGAGGGCTGGAACACCCATGCTATGAGGACAGGCTAAGAGGGTTTGGGTCGTTCAGCCTGGAGAAGAGAAGGCTGCAGGGGACACATTATTGTGGCCTTTCAGTACTGAAAGGGGCCCTACATGAAAGATGGAGATGAACTTTTTAGCAGACCCTGTTGTGATATAACAAGGGATAATGGCTTTAAACTAAAAGAGGGAAAATTCAGAATAGATAGGGAAGAAATTTTTTTTAATGAGTGTGCTGAAACACTGGAACATGCTTCCCAAAGAAGTGGTAGATGCCCCATTCCTGGAAACCTTCAAGGTTGGGTTGGCTGGGGCTCTGAGTAACCTGATCTAGTTGAAGATGTCCCTGCTTATTGCAGGGGGATTGGACTAGATGACTTTTAAAGGTCCCTTCCAACCCAAACTGTTCTAGGATTCTAGGATTCTAGGATTTCTTTTTCTTTAAATCACCAAAATCCATTAATGTCATTAATTAAAACAAAACAAAACAAAAACCCAAAGCAAACAAAAAAAACCCCAACAAACCAAACAGATTTATTTATACATACATAGCTCTGATACAACAGATAAGGAAAACTACTTAAAGTATCTAACAGAATACTTTAAAACCGGTTGCCATTATTCTTATGTCCTGATAATGAAATAAGCATTGTTCAAGTCAGTGTCTCTACAATGTGTGAGAATCTGTCTATATTCTTGAAATAGCCTGTGGAAAGCTTGTTTGCAATTAAGCATAACGGTGTTTATAGGACACAAACCTTTTTCAAAGGGAATATATCCCAGGCATAGACTTTTTTTTTCTTTTACTATGGTTGTGAATGGAACTTAAGTATTCACCCTTACCTGCCGTGCATACTCAAAAATATAGAGCTAGACCTTTTGAGTAGAATAAGGAAGGACTAAAACTATATTTCAAAGACTCACATACATTTTAAGATTTTGCATATGCCTTTTGGGTTTTGACCTTTTAGAATTCACAAGGTTTTCACTGTACCACTGAGGACAGAGAATTTACTAAAGCTAAAAAAGGAGTTATAATCACATGACTTCAGGAGCTTTGGATCTTAGAGATGCACCAAATGTCTTTACCTTCCAACAGAATTGGATTGATGGCAGTGCCATCAGGACAGCAGAGAATATAAATAGAGATATAAATACACGGAATGACCTTACTTCCTTTTTGGCTCTTTTCTATTTTAAAGCCCTAATATATTAAATCAGAGAGCTACTAAACCCAGGTGTATCTTCATGCCCTGCCATGGATACATTTGTTTTCACTGAGCCTTACTTCTGTTATGTCCTAAAAAATTAAGGTTATAGAATACTGGCACAGTAATAAGATCATAATTATACTGTTAGCAGTTTGGCTGCATTATTTGTTTCTCCTTCCACTAAAACCCGAAACAGAGAAACTAATCAATCAAAACAAAAAATCACAGGTGAGTAAAGCCAGCTGTCTGCAATTTGCCCATTGCAGTGTGAAATTGAACAAACTCAGGTTTTTGAGGGGGAGCTGTGTTCTGTGGAAAAAACATTTTATTAACATATTAAGTGCTTAGGAGTCACACAGGGAAGAGAGTCTGTCTTTTTCTCCTGGGGTATCAAAGGTGTCTATCATGTTTACAGACACCAGTCCTGCACAACCACTTTCCGTAACCGATGAATTGATGAAAATGCCTGTCAGCATTTAAGGTCTGGGGCATGATTTTCTTTAAAGTGCATCATGAAGGTCCTCAGTTTCTTTTGTGGTTTGTCACCCATCGAGTTTTAAAAGGGCATGGGTTGTTGTTCCTTTAATGTAGGTCCCTCATGGTATAAGGGGAAATTGCTTCTGGAAATTTACCTGCCTTCTGATGGCTGATTTTTCTCTCACATCTGTAGGAATCAATTAACCCTCCCAGATTTTACATCAGTGTTTGCAGGGTGGATGAGAAAGAGCAGTCAAGTGCTAGGTTTTACATCCCTTGTGTGTCACTCGTCCTCCAATCTGGTTCAGACAAATGAACTGAAATCATTTAACTAGGAGTTACTGCTCTTGCATGATATAAAATCTACTCCTCCACTTCTGCTTTTCCTTCTCTCAAATGGTCATGCCTTACTCCTTTTTTCATAGAATCATATCATAGTTTGGTTTGGAAGGGACCTTTAAAGGGATGTCTTTCAAGTGTATGCTATAATATCAACACAAATGTTCAAACAATTTCACTTCTCAACACAATTTTTAACGTGTCCTGCCCTGCTCGCCTAGGGCTTGGGGTCAGGAAAGTTTCCGTAGGACAAGTAAAGAAAGCTACAGTCCCCCTACATGAGCTACAGTGGAAGCAAGAGACGGAAAAAAAGAGAGTGCAGATATGCCTAGGCAAGCTCCTGACTTCATTTCCAGGATGACCTGACTCCAACACTATGCTTGTTTCCAGCTTAGGATAGGAGAAATCAGCTTATTCCCTGCATTTATGTCTTCCTAGTCTTCAGTCAATCAGGTGGAAGATAGAGGTAGACAGAGCACTTATGCTTCATTCAACATTGCCTTTATCCTTTGGTTTGGGGACAGTTGAAACTGTAGGAAAATGACCAGTCCATTGATCCAACATCAGTGGGAATGAAAGGCCACATTTACCTAATAAACTGCATTGAGGAGAAATGATTAGGAACTTCTCCAAACCCTCAATTTATATATTTCATGTAGAGGAAATATTATAGCTCTTGGAATGTATTTATCTAGAGATAACTAAATATCTTTTATATGCTCTTGCTTTCTTCTATTTTGCACAATAATTTCTTTCAATTCTTTGTAGTCTAAACTAATTTCCTCCACCACAGCTTTTTATTATTTGCCGATTGTCCCTAGGTAGCTTAATTACTGGTAAGAGGATAATGAAGTAAACCTGGAGCCAATATTTAAGTAGAGTGGAACTACTCAAGTGTAATGAGCATTTTAAATTTGCGGTTTAGTACTTTATAAAGACCTATAACAAAATACCACCTTCCCTCCTGCCTTGCCTATTTAAAGGCTGTCAGGAGTTGGTACACTGCAATTAACATCGAGGGGGAATGTTCCTGCGAGGAGGGGATGCTTGCTGCTGGGCAGGCTCTTCTGGGGCTCCATTTGCTCTCATAGCATCTTCACTAAAACAGAAAAACAAGAACACTGGGGTCTTAAAAGGTCTCCTGGTGTTTCTTCTTTACCTCAAGGAGACCATTATAAGTTAGTGCTTGTATGTCCTTGTACATTCTAGCAAAGTTCATTATTTTCCATCTACTTAAAACACTCTTCATAATTTCAATTACATCAGCTAGACTGCACTCTTAAATGTTTTGCTTTTCCTGCTTCTTTTGCAACAGGCTCCAAACCAGACCTGACTTCATTTCTAGTGACAAGAAAACTTCCTTTACCCTCCTACACGTGGTCCATGTGATGTCAATCCAAGTCAGGAGGCACTGGCACACTGTTGCTCATTGCTGGATCAAGTGTTCTTCCTTGATGTGCACCCAGGTTGCTCCTGGGTGGTGCCTGCACTGTCATCAAGAGGAACTATATCTCCCCTGTTTGGGCTTAAGGGGAAGGTAGGAGAGGATATAGCTCTGTGCACTTAGCCATGCTTTGCCTCTTACCCTCCAATTCAGAAAATGAGTCTTGTCTTGTTTCATTGACTGGCAAAGATGTAGCCCTAAGGACCAAGCTGAAACTCGAGTGATAGCTTCTCTTTTGTAATTTCTTTTCTTCATGATTTGCATAGAGTGACTTGATCAGCCAGGGCCCAGTAGGTGACAGCAAATGGTGCTTCATTTCCAGCTGATCACATGCTATGTAATATACATAACAAAGACTGAAGCCTCAAGACATACTTACTGGGTGGAGCCTCATGGTCTCCTCACGGGGTCTATAAAGATGTGATGCCTTCAGCCACATTTCTCAAGTGTTTGAAGTGTTATCATTTTATAGCTAGGGGACTTGTTATGTGAAAGGTGTTCTTTAAGCTATTACTTATGGGCAGTCTTGTATGAACTAAATTTGCAATCTATTCTTTTAAACCACCAAATTCATTTTGATGCAATTTAGAAAATACGTAGTATTTCAGTCATGAAGGATTTTATTTTAATAAAAGTAATAAGGGAGCTTCAAGGGTTGTGATTATTACTGGATAACCACATCCTTGGGGAATTAGAATCACTTAGATACTCTTTCTGTCCAATTAAAATAGGACACTGTGGGATTAAATGTTAGGACATATACTAGGAGTAATGGTTTCATGCCTTATTAGGTGCAAATAAATGTTAACAGGACAAGAACGATAACAGGCCAAATTAACTCTTGGGGCAAGTGGGACAAGGCTCTCTTGAATTCTACACACTTTCTGTTCCTGATACGCCACGACTGGATTCAGCCAAGTAAGCTTCTATGGCAGTGATATTTATGGTGCATACTGACTCTGTTGTAGGTGTGTACTGCACCATAATTCAATAAGACTCAGCTCACAGACTGAAGATCCATCCCATGCTGATGGCACTGATCTCGCTCGGGCTTGTTTTCACAGGAACTGGCTGAACATTATCGACAGGGGCTAATGATCCCTTTGCTGTGTGTGCGAAACACCGCATCAGGGACATCTAGATTGACTCTAGCCCAGGAAACGCTCACTTGTGTAGGAAGGGGAGATCAGCCTGCAGCGAAATTTCGAAGCATCAACTGGAATTCAGTCTCCCCTTCAGCAGGCACAGGACTTGACAGGCTGTAGCACCAGTCTCCCTACTTCTCTTTGGACAAGTTAATACTTCTTGCATCTTTCACAGATTTCTCAGATCCCCTTCAGCTCAACAGAATTATGTGTATGCTTAAAGGCAAGCATGCAATTAAGCTGATTACTTCATTTAGAGTCAGATTTACATAACTGCCCTTTATCTGAACTAAGCTTTGCACACCTTTGAATAAGAAGCTATTATCATGGTCTTCATATTACCTTTCCCTAAAGTAGGATCTTTTCTAAAGCTTGGAATTGATATATGTTACATATGCTCATGTTTAATGCTACTTCCTATGTTATATGTCTGACAAATCAGTTAGAGGCTACTTGCTAAGCAGATTCACTTTCCTTCAAACCTACTCAAACCTTTTGTCTTCTCTTAAAGAAGTTGAAAATGGTGACCAATTGACCAATCCACATTATTTTTGAAAAGTGGTGTGGCTAGGAAAAGAGAGGATAAGTAAAGGCTAGCAATCAGATCTCTAAAATGTAGCCAACAGTGTATCTACTGGACAACGGTCCTTGGTTATGTCAAAAAGATACTGAATTTAAAATATAAACCTCTGTAAATGAGAAAAGGTTGCTATATAAAAATAAAATAACTTTCTTGATTCTGCTATTTAATGAAAGAAGGTGCCTTATGATTTATGTCTCACTGATCACATTTCTAAATCTTCATTTTCATTAAGTAGTTACAAATTTCACTATATACCAACTCAAAGGGCATACTTATGCTGATCACGTTGGGCAAAATCCTGCATATTTTCCTCAAGTGACTGTTATGACATTTTGTAGTTCAGATGGATCACAACTGTGGGTTCAAAGCAAGCTGTGAAAGACTTGAAGTAGTTTTCACTGCTTTGCAAATCAATGCTGTCAAGAGCAAATCTTGACCTTTATGCAGCTTTAATTAATTTGATAAAAAACTTTGTCATGGTGAGATAATTTAGAGATGTATGGAAAAGACTTCATTGTCTAAATAGTTTCTGTCAATTTTGACAAGCACCCATGATGGAAAGCAAGTAAAGGTCCTTGTGAGCCTATCAAACTTCCCTGTAGCAGTCAGAAGGGTCTTAAGTCCTATCCTGTTTATTCTATTTTACACAGCAAAACTAGGCAAGGTGAGCTGCGACCTAAAGACTAGCACCACATTTTACTTTCAGACTTCCTGAAGAAGATTTAACTTTTAGCAGACTGCATATGAGTTTTAAGGTTAACAAATGGATTTGGAGTTGGAATGGAGCTGGAAGTCTGCTGTGCTAGTTACTTTGTACTAGTAGTGTGCTAGAGCAAGAATTTTTGGTGCTTGGAGGACTCATCTTCTGCTTCTGCAAACATATTTGGACTTACTTGAAATCTAAGAAAAATTTTAAAAAAATGTGCCAAGTAACTCCCTTCAAGAGCTGTCCGCCGAAATGAGCTTGTAGCATAAATTTACATAACTTCAAAGTGTTTCAAATAATATGTCAACATTTCCAGTAAGCTTTCATACCTATAAAGTTGGCATGGTCTCCAGCTGATTTATGAAGTGCATCAGTGAGATACCCTGGTCAGATCACCTGTTCAAGTGTTTCATTCTCATATCACACACTGACCAAAGTGGTACGACCAGCTCACAAGACATAGTGTAGTATGCTGATTGTGTGTCTTGTGGCATTAATATTAGTGACACAAATGTGACAGGGCTGCTCTGCGATTTTGACACAAAAGACATGAATATTGGCTTAGTGTATTATGGACAAAATTTCTGCGCTCTAAAAAACATATTTGTTCTGCTTCAAAAAATGTCTTTAATGTGGATATGAATAAATGGAATTCAGAATAGAAATGTTGTTTTGTATATTGCTGGTATGCATCATCTTTACAATGGGTATGAAACGCATGGATAGAAGTATTGTCTGCAAAGAACACGGAGCTGAATGGAAGTGAAAGCATCACTACCCACACATAGAATAGGACATGCTTAAGACGTAGTTCAAAAGTTAATAATGATTTAATGTTCTTACTTGCTCAAGTTTAACTTTGGGTTTTTTAAGCAGTAGAATCTTAGCTAGCATTTGAGAATTAATAATCCGAATTCCAGACTAACGAACGCATATCATGCCATCACATTTATTAAGAAGGAAGTGAATGCCTGAGGAGATGTGGACTTCATTCTTAGTGCAAAGGCATGTCTGAGCATGGGATTATTCAAGAATATCTATTCCATTTTAAATTTGCATTTCACCATCCCGAAATTCAGGTGTTGACATGCCCTAATTTAAGGAATGACACGTAAAGACTGGTGTTCTTTATAATGAGACCATTCAGTGAACAGAATCAAGAACCTGAAGGTCCAGGACACTTAATTTGGCACAGATTCTGAGACCTGAGTTTCACTTGGAAAGTTACAGAGGAGCTATTTTACTGAGAAAAGTGATCCTAATCACAATACAGGGTTTTGGGGCTTTTTTTTTTTTATTACACTGTGGAATCTCTGATATCTCCTTGGCTGCATATAACAACATAACCATCTAATAAAAGCAAGGTTAGAATTTAGTGTGAGATTGCATATCTCCAGATCAAGAGATCCTGAGCACAGTACTCCAACAAGTTTGATTGCATGTTATTTGGTACTTGGCTCATAGATACACACCACAGCAGCCCTGGTGGCATTGGTCATGGGCACAGGCTGTGGCTTCTGTCACTCACCTGAGAGCTCTGTGCTCCACATATGCAGAAGCAGAAGCCACTTTTCAGTTTGGAAAACTTTTATCTGACATCTTTAGGCAATGAAAGAGGCCAGGGAACACAGGAAAGGAGTTTTTAAGTAGAAATCTTCTCAAAGTAAGCTTTAAAGCTACTTAGAAACTGTTGTTTAAGTTAAACCCTCAAATTCTAAGTACCAAGGGCTCATGGGTATTAAGAACTTTAAAGCAAGAAAATTTGCTTTCCTGTGTTCCCTGGCACATCTCTGACTTGCATGGGAATGTCTATGTGTGCTCATCTAGGAACAAAATCCAGTGTGAAAACTGGCAGTCTCAGAAAAGGCTAGAACACCTCCTGAAAGGAGCTTTTGAACTTAATGTAGCTGCCCTCAAAGAAAGAAACCCATCATGTCATTTTAAAAAGGATGTTATTTTGCAGCTTGAGCCTTAAACTCAATTGCAGAATCAGAACAGGAGAAAGGCACTGATTCTGTGTTAATATATAACTACATATAGCTGCCGTGATCCTACTGCAGTCTGTGGAGTGACACATGAAATTTTAATACCTATCAGAACGCGTGATCCTACTGCAGTCTGTGGAGTGACACGTGTAAGACTAATAAGCCACATGAAATTTTGATACCTATCAGAACACAGTCTTCACTGAGGCTTCTTGACACTTCCACAATACTAATACTAAGTTAGGACATAATTGACTCTTTAGGCATGCATGTGAACGACAGAATCAGTTGTATTGGATAATATCCTGACTCTGCTAAAGTCAATGTGAAATTGTCTCTTAAACTTTGATGGGTCCAGGATTTCATCCATTATATTCATCAATAACACAATGCAATTATTTCTACTGATTTAAATTCTTTAGCATTAAAATTCATCTTCTATAATAGCATTTTATAGCTGACTAGGAATACTGCAACTTAAGATTTTTCAACAATGGACTACTCTTATAAATATTATGAGTAGTGCTACTTTAAAGCATGAAGGCATTTTAATTGGATTGCATAAACAGAGTACACAGCACAGCTTACAAGAAAGATGAGAAGAATGAATATGAAATGGTAATCCTTTATGTAATCATACCCATGATAGATTATATCTGGGTTTCTGGGAAGACAAAGGCTGTCATATACAGTTACTGGAGCTGAACAACACATACTTTTCCCAGCTCCTCAATTTATTTCTTTTTTTTATTTTTTGCAATACATAATGCAAATTGAAAGAGTCAAAATATCAACAATTCTCATGAATAAAGAATTTGAAAAAAATTACTTGGGCCTGCCAAAACACTTTTTTGTAAACATTAATTCAAAATTCTTATAACTGACAAGCTAGCTGAAAAGTTGAAATTAAAGAGCATGTTGATCTAAGCACACTATATTTATCTAAATGCCAAACTTTAAAATGTCATAAGTTTCCTTAAAATAAGGAAGAAATACAGCAAACTCCTCAAAAATATTCTCTTTTAAAAATTATGCAATAAGAAAAGTGGCCAAAAACTTCATGAATGTATCTAAGGGGCTCCTTGGCAAGAGTACTTAAAAATGAAATAAAATACAAGTCTTTTGGCATTTTCTCACATAATAACCTCATTGAAAAGCTGACGAAGTACAAACTAGGTAAATGAAGTATAAACTATGTAAGTGGACAGTGAGGTGGATTGAAAACTGGCTGAACACCCAGCCAGCCCAGAGGTTTGTGATCAGCAGTGTGACATCCAGCTGGAGGCCAGCCACTAGTGGTGAGCTCCAGGGACCAAAACTACAGCTAATACTGTTTAGCATCTTCATAAATGACATGATCACTGGGACAAAGTGCACCATCAGCAAGTTTGTTACTGATATAAAACAGGGAGAAGTAGCTGATACACCACTTGGATGTGCTGCCATTCAAGGGGACCTTGACAAGCTGGAGAAATGGGCAGAGAGGAACCTCATGAATCTCAACAGAGGAAGAATAACCCCAGGTGCAAGGCTACAGTCGGGCTGAAAAGCAGCTTGGCAGAGAAGGACTTGGGTGTCCCAGCAGGCAAAAAGTTGACTATGAGCCAGCTATGTGCCTTTGTAGGAAGGGTGGCCGCCTGCATCCTGGGCTGTGTTAGCAGGAGAGTTGCCAGCAGGTTGAAGGAGGTGACAATTCTCCTCTGCTCCATGCTGGTGAGGACAAACCTGGGGTGTGGATCTTTGGGTTAACCAGTGAAAGACATGGACTTGCTGAAGTGAGTCCAGTGAAGAACCATGAACATGGTTAAAGGAGTGCAGCATCTTTCATACCAGGAGAGCCTGAGAAAGCTAGGGCTGTTCAGCCTGGAGATGAGAAGGCTCAGAGGGACCTTGTCCATGTATATAAACACCTGAAAGAAAGAGTAAAGAAAAGGGAGATGGGTTTTTTCTCAGTGCTGTCCAGTGACAGGACAAGAGGCAATGGGCACAAATTCAAATACAGGAAATTCTCTTTAAGCATAAAAAAGCCACCTTTTTACTGTAAGGGTGGTTGAACAGGTTGCCAAGAGACGTTGTGAAGTATCTGTCCTTAGAGATATTCAAAACACGACAGGACACGGCTCTGAGCAACCAGCCCTTACTGACCCTGCTTTGAGCCAACGGTTGGACCAGAGGGTCCCCAGAGGTGCCCTCTCTCCTCAGCTGTTCTGTGATGCTGTTCCATGGTTTGCTTTCAGACCATAAGCACCACTCTTAAGAAAAAGAGTTGTCCCATGACAGAGGTCCAAATTCATCAGCTCTCCTGGGTAAGGTAACAGAAATAGTTTCTGAGTTCACAGTGTCAGGACAGTGTCAGTGACAGTTAGCTGTGTAGGAAAAAGATCTGTTTTCTGTGCATTTGAAACTGAGGTATTTTTTCTTGCAACAGCTTGAGAGCAGAGTGTTGAGACAAGGGAACACAAGGGAACACCCGCAAACACCACTGCTTATCACTGTCTTTGTCAGGGTGGGGTGCAACCAGCAAAACTACAAAACAGAGGCAGCATCAACTTCACAAGCTTAAAACCAAAAGGTTTATCAGGTGTTTTCTAAACCAGTCTCAGATAATGAAGTACAGTCAAAGGATATTAATGAGAACTAGAATGGCTGCATTTTTCTGTAGCAAAACCACTGTTTTCTTCTGATGCTTTTGTGGGAGGCTGATTAATTTCAATGATAATATTGTCATTGGACTGGTTATGCCTGATTTTTTACCAGTAATTGAGATTTAAACTTAGTTCATTTGTCACAACTGTATTTTATATCTTTAAGTTTGCTCCTAGTATTATGTGATATTTTAATGAAGTCTTATATAGACAGCCATGTCAACGAGAAAACTATCACACATCTGTATTCTTGTCTCTTCTAGACCTTCACGGTCTGTATCTAAGCTAAATGTCAAGCCTGTGTGAAACGTATACTCTGAGACACAGAGCTGTTACTTTTTCCAAATGTCTATTTGGAAATTTGGACTAGTTTCTGAATAAACTTTTCAGCAAAATTGGTTTGCTTCTTTGTAAGAATGCGTTTCAAGTTTGATTTTTAGGCAGAACAATACAAATCCCCTCAGCTGCATGCAGTTGTGTTTCCAAGCAACATAAAAGGAGCCTCTGGAGATTTGTCTGTATGTACACTCCAGTCAAAATTCACAAAATTGAGACTTGCATGAGCTACAGTAAAACTTAAAAACTCCTTGAAAACTTCATGACTACAAGGAGAAAGAAGCTATGTATGTATATGCTAACCTGATCATTTTGCTGCATTTCTACAGACACTTTGTAAACAAAATGGCAAAATAAAAGATGTCTACTAGAGTATTTGCAATGAAAGGTCAGAATATCTGATGTCTCTGTTCCTTCGCCGTTATTCGGTAGGAGTAGCAGAAAATGAACATATAGTAAAATTCTTAATTAATGAATGTCATTACAAATACCATATTCTTGGTAGCATCAGGATTAACTGACTCAAAGGTTTCTGTATTTGACAAGAGGACAAACGAGAGACCGCTTCAGTTGGTGCCATCCTGTCTGCACAAACCTCCTTTGACTGGCAAAGATTTCTAGAGCTACTTTTTCCAATACTGGGCATAAAGTGTGACCAGAGATATCAGTTCATATTTGTATGCAGTTCATACTTTTGTACATCATAATCTTAAACTATAAATGTTGGATCTACAGTAAAGGAATGGATGTTGCAATCAAAAGAGCATGTCTTAGTTTGAAGGAAAAAAACCCAACATAAAACAACAAATGAATGCAGCCTGGGGAAAATAAAAAGCAGAAGGAACCATGCCTATCCCAAAGCCAAGAGTAGTTCAAAAAGGAGAGAAAGTACTAGAAGAATGAACATTTGTAATGGGATCTTTTTTGCTTCTGGCTTCCTGCAGCACTCCCTGTGCTAGTTAGAGATCAATGGTAATATTGGACTTTGGCCTCTGCATTCAAGAGACATTCAAACATATTTAGCCAAGCATATTTAAAATGATTTAGCTACAGTTATGAAGTTAAATTAAGAATAATAAGAAATGTTGCAGAGAGTAACTCTTCAATATAATTCAGATCATTCCATCAAGTGATAAAACAGATTTAAAAAAACTGAGGCCATTACTATTCCCAATTTCAATATAAATCACCACAATATGAGATGTGAACTGTGATCTCATGCTAAACACTATTAGCAGGGCTGAGGACACTGTTTCACTGACCACCAGCTATGGATAGCCTTTAAAGCTCAGCCTTCCCACTGGCCAAAGTATCAAACCAATCCAGTGCTTGCCTTTAAAGGCTTCCAGTGGCAGCCTTTAAAGGTTAAGCTCTAATTTATTTAATGTATTGTTCAGATACAAAAAATCTTTCTTTTCTGCCGAGGACCTCACACCTGAAATCTGATTTTGACTAAACAAGATTAACAAGAAAAAGCACTACTAGCAATTTTTTCTGGAAACAAACAAACAACAAAAAAAAACCCCACATGAGGACAGAAAGAGATTTTTATGTTTGTGTTTGTGTCATGTATGAAATTCTGTATGCAGCTCTGTGGGAAACAGCCTCTGAGGAGTCACAAACTATTTATCCTGTAGAGCGAAAAGGTGTCCTCACGGCAGACTACAAGGGAGGAAAACCAGGTTGCACACCGGTAGCAAGCGGCAGTGACCGCCTGTGACTCTTAGACACTCTTGGCTTTCACCAGATGTTTAAGGCAACCTGTCCCTGGGGCTTTCTGTGGGAGAGGAGGGGGAGCAGAAGCAGTTTGTGTGAGTAGAACCATGGAGACCTGGCCCAGCCTGGGAAGCATGGCCAGGAGGACCGTGCGCTTGCTGCCCCCGAATGGGCTTGCCCTCCCGGTGGCATCATGACCTGCATTTGAACCTCTCAGAAACAGCGGCATTTGTCTTCCTCTAAATCCTCTCCGGGATGAAACATAAGAAACATTTCACTTGTCAAGACTGTTTACTACTTGTTGAAGTAAATGTAAATCTGATGTTTCTTTAAGCAGGAGCTGACGGCTTTATTTTGCAATGGCGTATCCATAGATTTCTTGGCATTTCTTTTTACTATTTTGACACTAGGAGCTCTTTCCTGTGATTTAGTGTCAAAGCAGTAAGGTCATCTTGAGCTGTTTAGACACTTTCAAAATAGCAAACTTTAAAATAAGAAGCAATAACACTCTAAGAAAGAACTGAAGTTAGTGTTACCTCATCACAGGTACTTGTGACTACTTCTCTGTATCTGTGGTCTCTTCGAATTATTATTTATTAAATAAATATATTGCTAGTGATCCATTGAGGATCCTCTAGTGAAACTATGTGTGTTATTAAACAGCTGCTGCCTGTAATGGATTTACAATTTGAATAAGTCAAACATGTAAAATCAAAACACACAAACCACAGAGAATGCAGAATGGAAATTACTGATCCTTCCTTGAGCAGTCTTTGCAGTGTTTTAATTTCAACCAAGTGATGCCTTCCTTCTCTTTCTTGAGACTCGAGTACTTGCCCTTCGGACTCCAACAGCACCATGCAGAAAGATGCTGACCAGCCAGAAAAGACCAGAGGGATCCCACAGTCCAAAACAGTTCTGCCACTGGAAGGACTGTCCTAGTCATTCTACACAACAGTCCTGCATCTGCTAATTGAACAATGACTTCTCTTTAATAATTCTGCTTGGGTTTTTGACTGATTTGGTTTAAATACATGGTCAATTAGCTATTAATGTTTTAATGATAATAACATTGTCGGTTGTCCTTGATAAGTTATACCCCTTTGAAGACAATTATGCTTTGAGAGACATTTCATCACTGCAGTTGCTGAGGAAAGAAACAAAACCAAAAAAACAAAATCTGGAATGACAACTGCATTGTCTTAAAGAACAAAAAGATACTTTAAGTTATGAGTTTGCTTTCTGATTCTGCTAAATTATCCCATTATTGTGCTTTCCAAAGGTTAAGACTGACTTGAGCCTGTTGAACGCCTGGGACAACCAAGAGTAGCGTCAGAGCAGCTGTGTTCTCTACTTGGTTGTGCAAAGGCTTGTTGTAGTTCAGCTCCAGTGTTTAAGTCAATATATGTCAAAGCTGTGGACTTCTGTTGTAGGCACAGAAGTTGTCATAGACATTCATATTCTGATTGATTTGAGATGTGGAGCTATTCTGAAATGATTCAGAGTGCCACAAAGACATCAGTCTTGGAGCTTCTTTGTTGCTGAGAGTTTATATCATTTTATTCTTAATGGACTCTGTATAGTCTCTGCAGTATCTCGTTTACATCTGGTTTCACTCAAATGGCTGTCACATTAACTGGAAAAGCAATGTAAAAAAATCAATAATTGCTACAAGTCTTTATCACCACCACAAACTTTTAGTGTTTGCTCTGAAAACTTTCTTTCTGTGTGCAGTTTTATCCATCAGTTGATATGGATTTTGCTTTAAATCCTGTAACACATATCACAAGGCCTTCAGCTGAAGCACATATATAAGGAATAATTACAGCATACAAATGAATTTTATGACATCAGGATGTGCCAGTCCCATATTTATGTGTACGCCTGTGTCTTTTGCATTCTTTGCTATTGATATTTAGTCTTTACACTCATCAGCTACTCCGTTTATTTCTACAGTGGCACACTTCTGTCACCTGCAGTTTCTAGTCCTCTTTTTCTGCATCCTATTTGACAAGTGCTTCCACTGTCTGCACATCTCTATGCACTTTTTAATATTCCCACTGTTCTACTTATGATAAGGATTGTGGCTTTACAGTAAACAGCTTCTGTTGGCCACTACAGCTGTTGCATCAACTTGACGAGGAAACTGCTTCCCAGTGTGGCATTCTGGACAAACAGCTCTACACTGGTGGCATGGCCAGTAACAGGACATTGTTAGTGTAGTGGTAGAAACATGCAGTGTTCAGCCTCTGTAAGTATTTAAGATAATACTGCAAGGTATATTTTGCACATTTGCAGAACTTTCTTTATCCTTTCCTCCAAAAAAACCCAATGAAACTGCCTAGTTTTGGGAGGTTCAGGGATATGCGAGCATGTTGCTGAGGTTTAGCAGACTAAAAATTCTCCTTTGTCTAACTTTTCCAAACTAACAAATGCTGTGATGCCCCAAATCATTGCCCAAGTGTCAGAAGCCTGTGTGTATGTGTGACTAAATTCTCTGTTGGTCTGTTTGAAAATGTCCTTCTCCTTCTCCAGAGCTGTAGTAATTTCTTTCAAAGTGTTTTCACTGATTGTTAAGATGGTTGATTATTATCATTTGTGGTGATTATAAGTTCTAAGGTACAAAATATAGTAAATAAAAAAGGGGCTTGCTATCAACGTGGCAGAGAGTTGATTGCTAGTTACTCGGTACATTACAAATATCCATCATATTCTGTCAAGATCCCTGACTTATACATGATGTGTTCTGGAAGCGTTTCTGAAAACATCTATCATATGAACAGCAGACACAATATCAAGCCTTAACACATTTTTAACTGTTTGCTGATAATCTCTTTTGATGCATAATCTCTGAAAGTCATATTGATGTCTGGGCATAAGGCATTGATATCCATCAAGAACTTCAATAGGAACATCAGGAAGATCACACTGTGAGGCAAAGTTCACTTTATTTCCAAGGTATTTTATCAGGGTGGTTATCTTGCCTGATGATAGCTTGTTATTTTTAGAGAAAGATGGAGGATAACATTGGTTTTTCTGACTAGAGAACTCTTGTAAGTCACCTTCTTTTTTTTGACAGGCAATGAATAATTATGGAAATAAAAGACAACAATTTTTAGAAGGGTTGCATGCTGGATATTTCATTACACATTCTTGAAGGAATCATAGATGAAGAAATATTTCTGGATATGAGCTCAGATCATGCTTATCCTCACAAGTATTTTTTGTTAAAAAATCATTATATAGTGCAAGGTCAGCATATTTGATGATCCCTAGGTTTTCTGAAAACATGCAAGGATCACTTGTTAAGAATTCCCAAAGAACCCACTGGTTGTATTTTAAACACAGTCCTGTATTTTCTTATCATATAATTAGCATAGAAACATGTCCACAGAATAACTTCTGGACTATCATCATGTGTGACCTGAAGTAGGTACTAACCAGATATGGTTTTCTCATTCCAATCACATTAGTCTCTGTCCCAAAACTGTGTCTCTGCTTTGGCAGAACCACACTGGTGGAGGTAAAAAAATAATTTATGAATCACTTTTATTATCTGAATCTTTTACAGAGAAGGCTTATTAGCTACACTACATCACATTAACTTTCTTCTCCCTTTCTCTGCACACTTCCATGCCTTCTTCCCTGCTGTCTGATTATGCTCTGCTCCCCAAACATCATTGTAATCCTGTGATGAAACACCTGTGGGCCATGTACGCAGAGCTATAAGGATTGTTGCAGATATATCAGTAGAACCTATTACATGCTGATTATTTTAATTTTAGGATGGATGGGGGAAACATTCTTTACAACAAAAGTCTGCTGCATAATTAAGAAATTCTTATTACATCTGTTCTTTTTATTTTTCTCATTTTTCTCTTATCTTTACTGATATTAATTTGTCTTAATCTTTTGGATGAAGGATGCATACAGAAAAAGTTAGAAAACATATTTCATTTAATATAAGTTTGTCCTGTACAAATTTTCCCAAATTGATCCACTTCTACAGATGACAGCCAGTGTTATTCATGTCAAAACTCGTTTCTATTTCGAAATTCAGCACCCTTTTGTTACAGGATAGTGGTAATTTTAACTAAGCTTGTCTTTTTCTCATGGTGACATTTTGTTTAAATAAGAAAATCTGTGTAAAGTGGTTTTGTGCCTATGGGTGAATTTATTTGAAGTGTAAAATGTCAAACTGGCAACAGTAATAATCCTGTAAATTAGGTATGTCAAATAATGTACATGTAGACTTTTGATTCATCTAAGAGTGGAAAGATTTTTCTAACTCTATTTCAAGAAACCTGAGTCATGAGCTCCCATTTCTTAATTGGTAATCTTGACAAAAAGTGAGGAATATGCCAACATAAAAAATTTATAAATCAAAAAATATTGAGTCTAGGGTAAATCTAACACCGTCTCCCAGTTCAGCAATACTCAGAAAGAGAAAAGATATCTCTATACCTGGAACAGAAGTCATCACTAGAACATTATTTTCTAATTGGCAAACTGAGTTCGTTGTGGAGGTGCTTCAAAGCAATTTCCAGGCAGCTGCATACAGTGCATATATGCATATACGTGCTGTTACTCGGATTCTGCTGTACGAGCCCATCTAGAAAGGCCACAGTCACTGAGATGATCTCATCACACACCCTCACCTTGGAGACCAGGTACATTTTTACTAGTACAACTGAAAACACTTGGGGAGATCCCAGAGCCAGCAGGAACACAGGGTGGAGGATATACAGAGAAAAACACATCGCCATTTGGCTGTAGCTGCTACCACCAGCCGAAAAACCACCAGCTCACCCAAGCTGGTCCCTTCTCTCAGATCTTTCCTGCCTCCTTTAATGAGTAGTGCTGCTCCTCATGTTTCCTGTGTTGACTGCTTTGGCGGGCACTTTTCTGCTCCCTTTTGCTGAAAATGAGCTAAAATACTAAGTATCTATTTGAACTATTTTAAGTTTGGTTTAAAGGAGCTGAGTTACAAACCATTCACCCAAGCAGTTTCCCAGCAAACCTGAAGGGCAGTAAGGAGTGTTAGTAAACACCAGGGAGCATGATCTTTCCATCTCTACAACTTCAGCTAGACCATTTTAGAATAAGAGATTTTCTCTATGAAAGGAGAAGTAATTTTGTCTAAGTAATGAATTTAATTGCAGCTATTTGCTCTAAGTACAGTGCCAATACTTTTCCTTCTTCGGAGACCTGCAATGCTAAAATGGACTGGGGCCACAGTTCTGTTCCTGTTGAAACTTTGCCACTTTTTATTCTTTAGTTGGTAGAGTCTTTTCCTTGGTGTAACAGTGTCAACATGCATTTAAACACCTACTATGCACTGTATTATTTGCGTATGCAGCATGTAGAATACTATTGTATTGTATTGTTGTATTACTGTAATATGTAAGTACTATTGCATTGCATTATGCAACATTTTTTTTCAGTGCTTTACCTGCCACTCTTTCTGCACTGAAGCAGGATAATCAGCAGCGACTTTTTCTCTCTTGCAGAGAAAGCAGTAGTTTTTTTATGTGCATACCATGCTAATCCTGGGGTACACACAGTAAATATGAGTTACCTCACCCTTCTTCCATGGAGAGTTACAAATCCTTGTGCCTTCTAAGGGATAGCACTGCTCTCAGACGTCACTAAGCAGCTATTGCACAGTGAATTCTTTCCATTGCTTCTCTATGGACTTTGTCACAAACTCATATCATTATCCTCATTCTCTGCATTTGAGAAGGCCAGCTAATTATAGTAGGTGTATTCACCTAAACTAATTAGGAATTAACTACATTTAGCTACACTAGTACCACCTGGTAATGTTACATCACATGGTAATGTCACTTCACATCAGCTAAAAGAGTCTATGGAGGAATATTTTATCCTAAACTAGTTGAAGACTGGCTGTATGATAGGTCTCTGGCCTCAAAATAGCTTAGTGGTCCTTTAAAGGATGGTGCACAGAGGATGGAGAATCAGCACCCAAAACACCAGCACTAGAATCCATAACTGAACCTTATAAACCAGTTTTCTCTTTCATCCATCATTTCATGATGGAAATGTCAGAGATGGAACTAGTCTGTAGTTAATATACACTAGAAGAAGATTTCTGGAAAGGAGACCTGAAAGCGTTTTGCGTCATCCCCAACCACCAGCACCGAAACAGGGACATGCAGGCACCAAAAGGATCCATCAAAGGAATCAGCATATAGGTACTGTACCTTGTTGCTTGTTGGGCACGATACAAAGAATGCTACAAGTATTTTTCTCATTCACTGTCATCTGTTCTTTCTAATGAGCCTTATAAATGTTACGTATTTTTTTATCATGTACTTTTTAATCGTAAAATGAATTTAAAGAAAGTACAAGAAAAAAAAACCCACAACCCACCCCCCTTGGAGAAAAAAAAAAAACCACAAAAAAACCCCCCTTGATGTCTGCAAACCTTCCAAGTTAGTTTTGCTGGTAAAAGAAGCTGTCCAAATGTGTGCTTTTCCTGTTACCTTATAATGAATTAATTGCTTTGCACGGGCTTGTTTATTTTCAGTGTCACTGTAAGTTCTCCAAGCTCCGTTAAAAAATGAAATATTGTCAACAGCAGAACTAGAGAGTAAGTATATCTTTAAGTGACCCCGGTTGCCTACCCTCTTTCTTATGTGCTAAGAAGCTGAAGCACTATTCAGAGTTGGCTATTAGCCACACTGCGTTCAGAATTTATTTGTCAGATATTCCTCAGTGTTAAATGGTATAAAGTACATCACATTGTTTGTGAAGAAATCTCACCTTTATGATCCCTTTCATTTCTGCCTAATTGTCTAAGATAAGAATAGCTTGCTGTGCCTGAGGGGAAAATTTTTCCATTACTGCTGAAAAGATAAATGGTAGAAAGCAAAATGAACCTGGCTCATTACAACCTTCGGAAAAAAAAAAGGCAAATTGGTCTTCAGAAATGATATAATAGAGCTGACACTTTTAATAGTCTAGAGTTCAAATGTGGCATTTTATATATTTTTTTCATAAAATATAATACAAACAATTACAGATGCTGGCAATAATAAATGGTACTTAGTTTCTTTTGCTAGCTTTACTCTGTAAGTTCCAGGGGGAGGAAAATGGTTTTACCAATAACCATTTTAATGAGGAGAGAAAGGTTACATTTAAAGAAACTTAACAGTCATTTTAGTGTGTTTCTAGCCCTAATCTCTATAATAATTGTACTAATGCCTTTTGATCTACTATGAAAGTGCATAAACAGAACGGTGAAAGGCAGATGGCTCATTTGATGCTTTAAATTTCTGATGAGCTTTGGAGGACAGGGTTGAAATAAGATTGATTTATCAGTACAGAACAGTTCATAGTAAGGACCAGTTTCTTACTTAGGATTAATTTAGATCAGTTACTTCTAAACATATTCTCATTAAATGGGTTGTGCATCATTAATGTTTAACAGGTAGGCATTGATTTGCTGGAGTACTGATTAATATCACACATTTGCATCTGAGAGTGGTGAGGGTTGAGTATCCATACAGCAGAACTATGGATCATTCAATTGAGGTAATGAATGTTGTTAATCTCAAAAACTGTATATCCTTGTTAAAAAAAAAGGGGAAGGTTTATCTATTGTCTGTGTCACAGAAGTTTACTTTGGTATATTGTTCCAGACTAATGGAGAAGAACTTGCAAATATATTAAAAAAGATGTCTATTGCTGTCAATCTATGCACCAGTTCAGGAAAGTCCCTAACTAACTATTTACATAAACTGTCCTGACTTCAGCGGGATTTAAAGCCTGTTTTAGGCATGTTTTGAAAGCAATGCTGAACAGAGGGCATGACTTGAGGACATAAGATTAAGATGATTTTTCTGGCAGCTTAATTCCGTTTGCTCACAGGTCTGCATCTGACAATAATTTTATCAACCTTATTTTCAAAACAAATTTTAAAATGTCTGAAAAGCACTGTTTGCACAGGGTGCTCGTTTGTGTACAGTCAAACTTTTTGTATTTTTGATGCGGATCAGTTTCATAGATAGTCATTTGCCATGAACATTTTGATCATACTGATTAGCACATCTTCAGCTCTGGGAAATGCCTGCATTTGTATGTAGGCTGAACAGAGCTTAATACTACCTAAGCAGAATGCAGTAGAATGAAAATAATAATAATAATTCACAGATATGCAATTATTGCCTAACACGACATTACACACATTTTTATGGATACTTATAACTAGAACAACACAAGCTCATTAGCAATGGGAGAAGTATTTTAAATTATATTTTCAAAATGATTAATGCTACTTTTCCAATCTTATTGAGGTCAAATGTGTGCATGCATGTATGTGAATTAAAAAAATAGATGAGTTCTGTACAAATGAACTTGTATATGTCACCTTGCTTATTCAATTCTCCCCCTTCCCTACAAGTAACCTCTGTGGTGTAGGAGGAATGAGGTCATACCCACTGAGTCGTAAAAACACAATTTGCAATCCTTCTATGTACATAGCTCTAATGGGAAGGGGAAGGAGGTCCTGGCGACTGTGCGGTCTCTTTCTGGTTTTGTGTCATGCTAAATCTCCAAAGAAAGCAGCCCTGGTGCTGCCCAGGGGCTCCATACAAACAATTACAGATGCTGGCAATAATAAATGGTACTTAGTTTCTTTTGCTAGCTTTACTCTGTAAGTTCCAGGGGGAGGAAAATGGTTTTACCAATAACCATTTTAATGAGGAGAGAAAGGTTACATTTAAAGAAACTTAACAGTCATTTTAGTGTGTTTCTAGCCCTAATCTCTATAATAATTGTACTAATGCCTTTTGATCTACTATGAAAGTGCATAAACAGAACGGTGAAAGGCAGATGGCTCATTTGATGCTTTAAATTTCTGATGAGCTTTGGAGGACAGGGTTGAAATAAGATTGATTTATCAGTACAGAACAGTTCATAGTAAGGACCAGTTTCTTACTTAGGATTAATTTAGATCAGTTACTTCTAAACATATTCTCATTAAATGGGTTGTGCATCATTAATGTTTAACAGGTAGGCATTGATTTGCTGGAGTACTGATTAATATCACACATTTGCATCTGAGAGTGGTGAGGGTTGAGTATCCATACAGCAGAACTATGGATCATTCAATTGAGGTAATGAATGTTGTTAATCTCAAAAACTGTATATCCTTGTTAAAAAAAAAGGGGAAGGTTTATCTATTGTCTGTGTCACAGAAGTTTACTTTGGTATATTGTTCCAGACTAATGGAGAAGAACTTGCAAATATATTAAAAAAGATGTCTATTGCTGTCAATCTATGCACCAGTTCAGGAAAGTCCCTAACTAACTATTTACATAAACTGTCCTGACTTCAGCGGGATTTAAAGCCTGTTTTAGGCATGTTTTGAAAGCAATGCTGAACAGAGGGCATGACTTGAGGACATAAGATTAAGATGATTTTTCTGGCAGCTTAATTCCGTTTGCTCACAGGTCTGCATCTGACAATAATTTTATCAACCTTATTTTCAAAACAAATTTTAAAATGTCTGAAAAGCACTGTTTGCACAGGGTGCTCGTTTGTGTACAGTCAAACTTTTTGTATTTTTGATGCGGATCAGTTTCATAGATAGTCATTTGCCATGAACATTTTGATCATACTGATTAGCACATCTTCAGCTCTGGGAAATGCCTGCATTTGTATGTAGGCTGAACAGAGCTTAATACTACCTAAGCAGAATGCAGTAGAATGAAAATAATAATAATAATTCACAGATATGCAATTATTGCCTAACACGACATTACACACATTTTTATGGATACTTATAACTAGAACAACACAAGCTCATTAGCAATGGGAGAAGTATTTTAAATTATATTTTCAAAATGATTAATGCTACTTTTCCAATCTTATTGAGGTCAAATGTGTGCATGCATGTATGTGAATTAAAAAAATAGATGAGTTCTGTACAAATGAACTTGTATATGTCACCTTGCTTATTCAATTCTCCCCCTTCCCTACAAGTAACCTCTGTGGTGTAGGAGGAATGAGGTCATACCCACTGAGTCGTAAAAACACAATTTGCAATCCTTCTATGTACATAGCTCTAATGGGAAGGGGAAGGAGGTCCTGGCGACTGTGCGGTCTCTTTCTGGTTTTGTGTCATGCTAAATCTCCAAAGAAAGCAGCCCTGGTGCTGCCCAGGGGCTCCCAAACTGCCGGGTACTCTCTTCTTTTCTCTTCTTCCCAATTTCTAGTCTTTGACCTCAGTCTTCTTTCTTTTCCATTTACTGACTTTCCTTCTTTTCTTTCTTCCTTTCTTTCTTCCTTTCTTCCTTTCTTTTTCTTTCTTTCTCCTTATCTTTCTCTCTCTTTCTCTCTTTCCTTTTCTCTATTTTTCTCTCTTTCTGTCTCACTCTTTCTCTTTCTTTTTTTCCATTTTTTTTTTTTTTGTGCCCCAGAGTTGCACTTAATTTTTCCAGTTACTATGTCCTTTCTGTTTTCAGGCAGATTTTCATTTTTTCAAGATGAGCTTTAACATTTTCCTACAGCTAGAGGCTGAGACACAGGAGCCAGAAGGAGAAAAACAAACACAACAAGAAACCGTAGCTCCTATGTATATTAAAGGGTGGGTTGTACATGTTCCACTCTGAAGGTTATGTCAGCAAAGCCCAAATATACTCCCTTCAAACACTTCTTGAATTCTTACTCCCTTCAGCAGCAGCGGTTCAGAGTTATTTAACAGCTGCCACAGTAAGTCATCAGTCCTGGCCATATCCTCTGACTGATACTGAAGCACAACTGCTCAGTAAATAACTCTGGATGTCACTTAGCACATTGATCTAGGCGTGTTAATATCTGGAGGTTTTCTTTCAATAGCCATATTTCTTGTATTTAACTGACATACCTAATTGACATAGATTTCCCCCCTTCCCCTCCCTCTGTTACCATCTTCTGGAACTCCAAAAGAGTGTGTGTTTCTTTTCAGTCATAACCCAGCTTCTTGGTATTTATGTGCAAAATCAGTGTCCACGCTGCAGTGGGACCCATGACTGCAGCCAGCTTACTCGTCCCCAGGTCAGCTTTAATGAACCACTTTGAAAGTGAGCAGCCATGTAGCTGTAGGACAGTCTCAGCAGTGTGCCTGGATAGATATCTCCGGACCTGAGCTCCCCATCTCATTCTCCGGACCAGCTCCAAGATGTATAATATAGCATTGTTCATGGAATCATGGAATTGTTGGAGTTGGAAGGGACCT